>NC_134691.1:159666707-159967389 GCF_050947455.1 Rhinoderma darwinii | reverse complement strand
TCTGAATACCATCTTTTTCAATGTATGTTCTCTAGACAACTGATATAAATATATTGATAAATCTACCTCATACAGCTCTGTATCCCCTGATTCTTTTCACAAAGTACATGATAAAACACTGTCTTTCTGCAGCCAACACTAGGGGGAGCTCAGTGCATTTATTGAACTCAATGGAAGCTCTAATCATTTTTATGCACTGTGCTCTCCCTAATGGTGGCTGCAAGAAAATGCTTTGGCTATATGTGGGGAAGCAGGAGGAGTTCATTGCTAGCCCCCCTTTGACTGCAGTCCCCCTACGCAGCGGTGTGGGCTGCCTCTATGGTGAGTACGCCACTGATAATACTCCTGTACCTTGGGCCTACACCCAGGTTAGCCTGTGGTATAGGGAGGCCTATATCTGCCTACATTTTAGCTCCTCAGCAAATCTCAGTTGTCCTCTCTACTCATTCTAATGATGATGTTATATAATAATGATGTCACAGAACATTCTCTGGTGACTATGGCATAAAGCAGCCTATCTTGCGGAATACTAGGCAAAAAAAGTAAATTCTGTAAATTCAGAGCTTCAAAGTGGTATGCTGTAAGCTGAGGGTCTTAACGTTACCAAAACTGGAGCTGCTAGTTCACCTTAACCATCTAAGTGTTGGGTAGATGCAAAAGCTGAAGCTAAATACAGTAGCAGGCACGTGGATGAAATTTTAACAAAACTCATATACATGCTATGAAAATTTTCTATGTAGAAATTGATCTGCGGTGGGGATATTTGAATCTACAGCATGTTGAATTCTTGCGTGGAAAGTACATGGATTTGTTTCAGATTTCTCACATTTAATTCAATGGGGAAGCTAAAATCTGAAAACAAATTCTAGAGTTGCAGATCTTGCTGCAAATTACATGCGGATCTGCAGCAAAATCCACAGGTGCAGATTTTTTTAAACCCTTCTTGACACTTGATGTTTAGTAACGTCAAAGCCGGGAAAGGGAAGTATGAAACGGATTCACAAGCTCAGCCCACTCCATACTAGGCGGGTGTCGGCTACATGTTACAGCCGACACCTTACTGCAATGGCCAGGATCAGAGATAACTCTGATCCCGACGGTTTAAACACTATAGTCAATAGCGACCGCGGAATATAAGCAGTTATAAAGAGTGGCGGACTCCTCCAACCACCCATAACCCCCCCTCTAAAGGATGCTGATGGTTATCATGGTAGCCTGGGGGCCTAATGTTGGCCCCCAGTCCTGCCATCTTTGTGCTCCTATAAGGCTCGCAGGTAAAAAAAAAACTTTGTGGGACAAATAAAAAATAATCAGTTAAAGTTTTATTTGTAAACCCCGCATTTCAAATTATTTTTTTTTCCAAAAGTAATAAAAAAAAAATAAACCTAATTGGTATCACCACCTCTGTAATAGTCCAAACTATTACAATAATTACAATATAAAATTAATTTAACACGTATAGTGTACCGGTTAAAAAAAAAAAAAAAACAACGCTCGAATTGCTGTCTTTGGTTACCTCATCTGCCACAAAAATGGAATTAAATGTGATCAAAAAGTTGCATGTAACCCAAAATGATACCAATAAAAACGACAGCGTGCCCCGCAAAAAACAAGCTCTCACATAGCTTAATCGCCAGAGAAATGAAAAAGTTATGGGTCTTAGTTTTTCTTTGTAAAAGTAGTAACATAAAAAAACTAGAAAAATTTGGTATCACCGTAATCATGTTGACTTGCAGAATAAACTTAACATGTCATTTTTACCGCAGAGTAAATGCCGTAAAAATGAAACCCACCGTTTTTTCCAGTTTCCCAGTACAGTATTTATGGTACAATAAATGAAGCCGTGAAAAACTACAACTCGTCTAGCAAAAAAACAAGCCCTCGTACGGATATCGTCAGAAACATAAAAACATTATGGCATTTAATAACAAATCCCTCTCTGGTTTAGTCTTCATGGGAAGAAGAGACAAAGATATCAACAAACTTCTCTTGCAAAAAGAAGCAATGTGGATTTATGTTCTAAATACTTTTTCCTTTTGGGTTTTAATAATAAAATTTAATTCAGTGCTTTCTTACGAACTGATTATTTAGTACTTACTTGTTTGTGAGACAGCCTCGATGTGAACACCTAGCACTGTCAGACCTGTTCTATTATTTTTACCATGTACCCTATGGCCTCCATGTGTATTATAAGGAATTGGAATATGTGTGAATTCCCTAAGACTATCGCTCACCTGACCAGTTTGTGCATAAAAAGCAAGCTTGTCTCGCATTACATATATCCCCCCTGAAGAAGTCCTGATTGGACTAAACGCGTTGGTGACGTCAGACACTGCGGCCATAGGCTTGAAGGTGCTGGAATACACGATCCGTACACTACATATCGTACACGTCTTCTACCTGTGGTCTTGCACATGCAGCAGAAAATTTGGTGCACATATTTTAAGCATTGAGACCTCTCTTGAATACGCATCTCTTTGATGGCCAATATTTGGAGGAAGCCCCCACCATTATGCCATATACCCGTTACCCCGCTTTTTATTTCTGCACTAGTGTTGAATTTCAAGTATGAATGAAACTTTCAACTAACTTTTGGATCCATATGTCACTGGTCCCAAACAATGATCCTACGCCCTTTTTTACCAGTTTTATGCAATTGATTATCATAAAGTAATGTGAGGGTATTGCCGCGGCTAGGTTAGATAGATGATAGATAGATGGATGGATGGATGGATGGATGGATGGATGGATGGATGGATGGATAGATAGATAGATAGATAGATAGATAGATAGATAGATAGATAGATAGATAGATAGATAGATAGATAGATAGATAGATAGATAGATAGATAGATAGATAGATAGATAGACTTGTATTTCATACTTTTATATTGCATTATCAGCTAACATTTTTGAGTCCTGGATATCTTTCATATTTATAGTACTTTATGCAATCTTTTATATCCTTGCACTTTCGATCTTACTGCAGGACCAGCATATTAAACTTTTAAATGTTCGTTTTAAATTGTATACAATTCCATTGTTACTTTTTTCCTCTTCACAGATTATTAATGTCCCAACTTCACAGTTTGGCCAGAGCTAAAAGGTGTCATTTTACAACATGGCCTGCAGTTAGTTAGTGTTTTATAAAGTGAGAAATTATATGTACCTTGTATGTTGTTAAATATAATCAGTATTGAGAGCCATAGTATAAAATAAGATGAATAGTTGGATAACAATAGATTATACTGTATAATATTAGATTGTACTGCTCCAAACGTCACCCATTGTATACCCTTTGTAGTGTCTTAGTGCATTAGTAGTATAGCTTCTGTTGGTGTACATATAATTTAAGGATTGTAGGACACATTTTGTGTTGTGTCACGTTTAAAACTGTCACTTTATCACTATACAATTGTATTCTTTTTGAGCAACCGTCGTAGTACTATGAGAAAAATATATATAGCATATAATAGTGTTATTAATATAATCATCAGCTTCTTCCTAATATTTAGCTAATATTCCATATAGTGTGTACAGCATTCTCTCAGGTCACATTCACTTCAACGCATTTTCCGTCTATGTTACATCTGTATATTGCTTTCCCAAAAACTGAACCGTATCTGTGAAAAGTAAAAAAAAAAAACCTTTCCTAAAACCTTCCTGTTTTTAACTGAACTTGTATTGCAGCAGGTAAAATGTGGGAACCGCATCATTTAAATGAAAACGTTTTAGGATACGTTCTTATTGGTCTGTCTCTCAACTTTGCATGTGCTGTAACATTTCTAGAAACAGCAAGTAGTGTTCACGCCTGCACTTGCCCAAACTTGACTTTGACTTGATCAGAATTGAGCTCAAACGATTGAGCAGGAGTAGGCAAGAGCAGCTGCAGAATGAGGTGACGACCAATGTTCTGTCGAATACGGCTGTGAACGAGCTGCAGCTTCTATGTACTGTGATACATACAAGCTGCAGAAACTAAATCAGGGAAACTTTTTAAATTAAAGCAAATTACAAAAGTATTTTTATGTAAAAAGAAAAACATTTCATAAAAACCAAAAAAAATCTGTCCATAGTGTTTAGGAAACTACCATTTTTTTCATTGCCACATTCCAAGAACCACGATAACTGCAATTACGTCTGAAATTACGGAGCTTTTTCCAGGAGAAAACAGCTCCTGAATTTCAGAAGTAATTGCATGTACTCCCGTTTTGCGGGGCGTCTTTTATGGACGGAATTTGAAGCTGTTCTTCATTGGAGTCAATGAAAAACGGCTCCAATTACGTCCCAAGAAGTGTCCTGCACTTCTTTTGGCGAGGCTGTATTTTTACGTGCCGTCTTTTGACAGCAACGCGTAAAATGACAGGTCGTCGGCACAGTACATCGTAAAGCCCATTGAAAGTAATGGGAAGATGTTTGCCGACGTATTGGAGCCGTTTTTTCAGACGTATTTGGAGGCGTAAAACGCCTCCATTACGTCTGAAAATAGGTCGTGTCAACCCAGCCTAACTCCTTTGTTTTTCCATTGACAGGGCTTGTTTTTTTCTCTACAGTGTTAGGCCCTGTTCACACTGAGTTTTTTTACGAGTTTTTTGACGCGGAAACCGCGCCGCAAAACTTGTCAAAAATCGCCCGAAAATGCCTCCCATTGATTTCAATGGGAGTTGGATGAGTTTTTTTACCGCGAGTAAAAAAAACGCGTCGCGGTAAAAAGAAGCGTCATGACCCATCTTGAGGCGGTTTCCGCCTCCAAAACTCAATTTCAATCAGTCAGAAGGGTAAAAAACGCCTCGGAGTGTTTTGACGAGTTTTTGTCAAACCACTGTGCAAAAAACGTCTGGAGCAGTTTTTGCAGGAGGAATTTTCCTCCTGAAAAAAACCTCAGTGTGAACACAGCCTTTACTGCGCGGTATTGTGATAAACTTATTCGACAGGTCAGTATGAGTACAGTAATACCAAATATTAATAGTTTCTTTGTGTTTTATTATTTTTACATAATAAAAGCAATGTTTTCTGGAAAAAAAAAACATTTTTGTGTCACCGCATTCCAAGAAACATAACTTCTTTATTTTCCTATTGACGTAGCCGTATGAGTGTTTGTTGTTTTTTTTGTTTTTTTGCTGGGTAAGTTGTACTTTTCATTGGCACCATTTTTAACGCACATATAGGTAGTTGATTAATGTTCATGAGCGCATGGAGCGGAGGAGATGCAGCTGAATAGTTTCATTGCTCTGCCATGAAGTTTTGCCACTGCAAGCACTCTCAAGCTGGGAGCCACAACCAGTAATATGCCACACGGTTAAAGAGGCTCTGTCACCACATTATAAGTGGCCTATCTTGTACATGATATAATCGGCGCTGTAATGTAGATTACAGCAGTGTTTTTTATTTAGATAAACGATCATTTTTGACGGAGTTATGACATATTTTTGATTTATGCTAATGAGTTTCTCAATGGACAACTGGGCGTGTTTTACTATATGACCAAGTGGGCGTTGTACAGAGGAGTGGATGACTTATAATGTGGTGACAGAGCCTCTTTAAACCAAATTTACAGGCTTAGTCTCCCCTGATGACTCTGTTGCCTGGTGGAAACGCATCGGGAAAATCTTTCCAAACTTGAGTATGCGAATAGGATTCCATATTTATTTATCCAACTCCTTTTTCATATATGTGGGAAATATATTAGGATCAATACTTTGGAATAACAGCTTTCAAATCACATTCCATCAATGTTTTATATATGTTGCATAATTTGTGGCTTTTTTTCTTCATACAACATGAGGGTTACACTCGCACTACTTATGCTTATTTAACCCTGTCTTTTTCATCAATAATGTCCCCTTTTTTTCTTTTTTCTTTTTGCATGTAGTTTTGTTCTATCTATTTTATATTATACTTCGGTAAAAGTTATAATTTATTATAAACTCCGGTTCTTTTCCAGTGATTTTTTTCTTTAATGTTTATTTTTTTTAAATTGTGGAGAATGGGAAAAATATTGAAAATCTGCCATAGTTTTTTATTTGTTTTTATGCCACGTGCCATATGGAATAAATAATATTTTTATTCAATTTTATAGGATGTTTTCATTGCATCAATACAATTATATACATTATTATACAATGGTTTGGAATAGTTAGTATTTCAAAGCGTTATTGCCTGTCAGTGTATCACCATGTGCCATGGCAGAGGGGCCCCTTAAAGAGGCTCTGTCACCAGATTTTGCAACCCCTATCTGCTATTGCAGCAGATAGGCGCTGCAATGTAGATTACAGTAACGTTTTTATTTTTAAAAAACGAGCATTTTTGGCCAAGTTATGACCATTTTTATATTTATGCAAATGAGGCTTGCAAAAGTACAACTGGGCGTGTTGAAAAGTAAAAGTACAACTGGGCGTGTATTATGTGCGTACATCGGGGCGTGTTTACTACTTTTACTAGCTGGGCGCTCTGATGAGAAGTATCATCCACTTCTCTTCACAACGCCCAGCTTCTGGCAGTGCAGATCTGTGACGTCACTCACAGGTCCTGCATCGTGTCGGCACCAGAGGCTACAGTTGATTCTGCAGCAGCATCAGCATTTGCAGGTAAGTAGCTACATCGACTTACCTGCAAACGCCGATGCTGCTGCAGAATCATCTGTAGCCTCTGGTGCCGGTGTCCTCGCTGTGAGTGACGTCACAGCGTGATCTCTCGAGAACACGCTGTGTCTGCACTGCCAGAAGCTGGGCGTTGTGAAGAGAAGTGGATGATACTTCTATACACAACGCCCAGCTAGTAAAAGTAGTAAACACGCCCCGATGTACGCACATAATACACGCCCAGTTGTACTTTTACTTTTCAACACGCCCAGTTGTACTTTTGCAAGCCTCATTTGCATAAATATACGAAAATGGTCATAACTTGGCCAAAAATGCTCGTTTTTTAAAAATAAAAACGTCACTGTAATCTACATTGCAGCGCCTATCTGCTGCAATAGCAGATAGGGCTTGCAAAATCTGGTGACAGAGCCTCTTTAAGCCCTTCCCCACCTTCACTGTATATATATGGCGCACACCGGGTGGGAGAGTATGGAGCGGGCTCACGCACTGAGCCCACGCCATAGGATGAGCGTGTCGGCTGTATGTTACAGCTGACACTTACGGGATCCCGCTCGATCACGGGGCTTTAATAAATTTAAAAAAATGCAAAGTTAAAAAAAAAACCTTTTCCCATTTTCACTCCAGCACAATGTAAAAAAAATTAAAAACTAACATAACTGGTATCAGCGCGCCTGTAAAAGTCTGAACTATTAAAATATATCATTATTTAGTCTGTGTGGTGAATGCCGTGAAAAATAAAAATAAAAAACAGAATTTCTGTTTTGTGGTCACTTCATCTGACACAAAAAATGAAATAAAAAGTGATCAAAAAGTCTCATGTTCCCCAAAAATGGTACCAATATATACTACAGCTCGCCCCGCAAAAAATAAGCTTTCATACCGTTAAATCGACGGAAAAACATAATATGGTGACAAAACTCAAATTCTATTTTTAACGATCAGTTTTTTCAATGTAAAAGTAATAAATTTGGTATCGCTGTAATCGTATTGTCCTGCAGAATAAAGTTAACATGCAGTTTTTACCGTAAAAACAAAACCCCCCAAAAGATTGAGGAATCGTTGTTTTTTTTCTATCCCACCCCACAAATATTTTTTTTCTCGTTTCCCACTACATTATACGGTACAATAATTGCTGCTGTGAAAATCTACAACTTGTCCCACAAAAAACAAGCCTTCATACGGCAATATTGATGTGAAAATAAAAAAGTTACGGCTTTTGGAAGGTGGGGAGGAAAAAACAAAAGTGAAAATCCGAAAAATGGCTGCGGCGGGAAGGGGTTAAGCATCAGGGCCCAGTTGTGACTGCTTCCTCTGCACTTCATAAAATAATATTACATATTATTGCAGTTTTAGGTGACCGAAATTAGGACGTCCATTTTTCGGGAAGGGGTTAATATTTCCCATTCAGACACGAAGGCAAAATGCTGCAATAGCAAATCCCTCCTCAACAAAAAATGCTCTGTGTGAACATGACCTACCATTATCCTTTTTTTATGTATATGGAGGGTGCAATTATAATAAGTTTTCACTGTAAATGAAATAAAAATCTTATTATTACATATCTAAATCTTATAACAAATATTTTTTTATGATGTTATCTTGTTAATCAGACATATTATTGCATTGTAGAAATGGGATATATAACATGAGCGAATCCATTTTACAAATATAATGGGAATAACAGCCATACTACTCCGTCTAGACTACAGATACATCACATTTCTATAACAACTGCTCTTAAATTCTCAGGTTCCGTTTTACCAAATCTAAAAAATGTCTGCGGTTTACCAAACTACTTTGAGACTAATTACATAATGAAAAGCAGATTCCGGGGAACCATGCTTAAATAAAAAGATCTTCTTTTTTGGGAGGGTGCAAGTAAACAAGAACATCTTAAAACTGCAAGACTGAGTTCTTCACTGACATCTAGTGGTAGAAAAACAGCATGACATGTAAAGGTATACTTGTAACCAGGTAATATTTCATATATAGCCTACAATCAATACACATTATTAAAATACCGTCAACATTCCTCCACCCAATATTGATCTAAAAAGATAAAGAATAACAACTATTTATAGACACAGATATGTGCCCAGTGTGCACAATGCTATGCAAAGAGAAAATAAAATAATGTCCATTTTATTGGAATTTTCTTAATAAACAAAGTGTCATTAAATCATGTCATGAATTCTTTTATTGAAACATACAGTTTTAATTTTCTATAGCGCTACACCAGGGAGAGTTGTGTTATTTACTAACACAAATGGGGTTATAAAGCAAATACAGTTTAAAAAAGTAGTATTATGGCAAAATATAAAAGAATATAAAATACTTATTCCGTACAGGCCATTCATTTATGATTGCTCGGTGTTACCACAAATGTTAACACTGTGATATCAAGCAACGTTTTGTCAGCTTCAATGTGAGGAAAGCATGTAGATCCTGAACATAGTGAACAGTAGTGTTATATCTTTTGATGAGTCTATTAGAGTTTTTTTAATAGAACCTGGACAACATTGCCTTTACACATTAGACTGAACACATTAAGGCTGGATTCACACATCATGTATTTGTTGCAGATTTTGGTGCAGATTTTTTAAAACAGAATGTAGGTAATCTTTGCTAGTTTATTGAAAAGGAAAAACTAAAATCTTGCATTGACATAAGTATTCAGACCCGTTACTCAGTACTTAGTTGAAGCACCTTTGGCAGCGATAACAGCCTCCAGTCTTCTTGGGTATGATGCCACAAGGTTTGCACACCTGGATTTGGGGATTTTCTGCCATTCTTCTCTGCAGATCCTCTCTAGCTCTGTCAGGTTGGATGGGTACCATCGGTGGACAGCCATTTTCATCTCTCTCCTGAGATGTTTGACTGGGTTCATGTCAGGGCTCTGTCTGGGCCACTCAAGGGCATTCACAGTTGTCCCTAAGCAACTCCTGTGTTCAGGGGCGTAACTAGGAAAGACTGGGCCCCATAGCAAACTTTTGACTGGGCCCCCCCCCCCTCTGCTGGGTATCACACAACCCCCCCCCCCCCCTTGTAGATAGTGCCTCCCTATAGATTCCACCACACAGCGCCCCCCTATAGATAGCACCATACACAGCCCCCTGTAGATAATGCCATACAGCCCCCTCTGTAGATAACGCCATACAGACCCCCTCTGTAGATAACGCCATACAGCCCCCTCTGTAGATTACGCCATACAGACCCCCCCCCAAAAAAAAAAACGGCCTATAGTTTGTCCTACAAAAGACATGCATCCCCTATCCACAGGATAGGGGAGACATGTGTGATCGCTGGCAGCGATAAGGAGAACGGGGGACCGAAAGTCCCCCGAAGTTCTCCATGACTAACCTCGGACTTCCGGCGTCTGCGCAGTTCAATAAAAATGAAAGGAGCGCTGGTCACGCATGCGCACAAGCACGACCGGTGCACAAGTCATTTCCATGGAGCTGCAGACAGACTACGGAAGTCCGAGGTTTGTCATGGAGAACTTAGGGGGGACTTTCGGTCCCCTGTTCTCCTCATCGCTGGGCGTCCCAGCGATCCCACATGTATCCCCTATCCTGTGGTTAGGGGTTGCAGGTCTTTTGTAGGAACAACCCCTTCAGTGGCGTCGCGCTGTAGCAGCCATAGCGGCTGCTAGCGGAGCCTGCGGCCATGGGAGGGGCCGTGCCGGCGGGTGGCACGGGCCCCCTCATGCTGCAGGCCCCGTAGAAGTCGCTACGGCTGCTATAGCGGTAGTTACGCCACTGCGCATAGGTTTGTACGACATAAAACTACAGCTCCCAGCATGGCCGAAACAATGATAAGGATATGCTGGGAGATGCGGTTTCACAAAAAAAAATCATACCACCATCATCTCGCTGCAGATCATACAGTGACTACAATACTGATTAGAGGCAGAATAAACATTTACATTAAGTGACTCACCGGTGACGTCTCAGATTCTAGTTCTTTTCTTCTCCCTCCGGTTCAGACATCTATGATGGATTTCTCCCGGCCATGACCCATTTCTGCAGTCTTCCGTTTAGATGTCTTCAGCTTCTCACTTTTAAAACATTTCTGCACCTATAAACAAAGTTACAATTCTCAACACATCTAAATATAACACACACACACACACACACACACACACACACACACACACACACACACCGTGCCCCCTGTAGATAGTGCCCCCTGTAGATAGTGACCTACATAGAAGCCCCTGTAGATAGTGCCCACATATGGACTCCAGAGCTGCAAGGCAATAGTGCTAACCACTGAGCCACCGTGCTGCCCTACATATAGCTTCCCCTATAGTTAGTGCTCCACGTATAGCCCACCTCTGTAGATATTGTCC
Source organism: Rhinoderma darwinii (assembly GCF_050947455.1). Lineage (NCBI taxonomy): Eukaryota > Metazoa > Chordata > Amphibia > Anura > Rhinodermatidae > Rhinoderma > Rhinoderma darwinii. The sequence continues at coordinate 159,956,436 of NC_134691.1, read as the reverse complement.
CACATATAGCCCACCCCTGTAGACTGTGCACTACATATAGCCACCCTGTTGCTAGTGCCCCACAGGTAACCCACCCCTGTATATAGTGTCCCACACATAGCCCACCCCTATAGAAAGTACCCTAAAAAATAGCTCCCCTATAGATAGTGCTCTACATATAGCCCACCCCTGTATAGTGTCTCACATATACTGCCCCACATATAGACCCCCCTGTAGATAGTGGCCCACATCCCCACATACAGACCTCCCCTGTAGCTAGTGCCCCACATATAGACCCACCTGTATATAGTGGCCCACATATAGACCCCCCTGTATATAGTGGCCCACACCCCCACATATAGACCCCCCTGTAGCTACTGCCCCACATATAGACCCCCTATATATAATAGCCCACATAAAGACGACCCCCCCCCCCTGTAGATAGACCCCCCCCCCCACTATAGATAATGCCATTCACATTTTTATGAGGAAAAAAAATATAAAGTTGACATACTCACATTCTCCGGTTCCCACGCTGTTCACTGGCGATGCAGACATGCTCTCTTCTGAGCATGTCTGCAGGAGCTGAATGAGCGTCCTTCAATGACGCTGATTGGCGGGGCAGAATGACTTGCCCAGCCAATCAGCACCTTCCAAGCATGGAAGCGGCGCGATGATGTCATCGCGCCGCTAGCCAATCAGTGTCATTGTAAGGCACTGGATGGTCAGGCACGGAACATGCCCGGCCATTCAGTGCTAATACATGTATTTGGCTGCCGCTAGCACCGGGGCCCCCTCCGGTGCTAGCGACACCTACAGGCATGAGAGTGCCTGTGTAAGGCTCGGTGGCGCGGGCCCCACAGTAGTGGTGCTACCCCTGTAGCAGCCATAACGGCTGCTAGCGGCGCCACCGGGCATTTGGGAGGGCGTGTCGGCTGGCGGCACAGGCCCCCTCAAGCCCCGGGCCCCGTAGCAGCCGCTACTGCTGCTACCGCGGTAGTTACGCCACTGCCTGTGTTGTCTTGGCTGTGTGCTTAGGGTCATTGTCTTGTTGGAAGGTGAACCTTTGGCCCAGTCTGAGGTCCAGAGCACATTGGATCAGGTTTTCATTAAGAATAGCTCTGTACTTTGCTCCATTCATCTTTCCCTCAACCCCGACCAGTCTCCCTGTCCCAGCTGCTGATAACCCCCCCCCCCCCCCCCACAGCATGATGCTGCAACCACCACACTTCACTGTAGGGAAAATATTGGGCAGGTGATAAGCTGTGCCTGGCTTCCTCCAGACATGACGCTTAGAATTGAGGGCAAGAAGTTCAATCTTGGTTTCATCAGACCACAGAATCTTGTTTCTCACACTCAGAGTTCTTTAGTTGTTTTTTTGCAAACTGCAGTTGGGCTTTCATATGTTTTTTACGGAGGAGAGGCTTCTTTCTGGCCCCTCTGCCATAAAGTCCAGATTGGTGGAGTGCTGCAGTGACGGTTGACCTTCTGTAATTTTTCTCCCATCTGCACAGAGGATCTTTGGAGCTCAGTCAGAGTGACCATTGGGCACTTGGTCACCACTCTTACCAAGGCACTTCTCCCCCGATTACTTAATTTGGTGGGGCGGCAAGTTCTAGGAAGAGTCCTGGTTGTTCTAAACTTCTTCCATTTAGGAATTATGGAGGCTACTGTGCTCTTGGGATCTTTCAGTGGCATAGCTATAGGAGTCGCAAGGGTCGCAGTTGTGATCGGGCCCCTAAGCAAGGGGGCCCGCCCCCGTTGCCATGCTGGAGCCTTGCTCCAGCATTCACTGTGCTGCAAGCGGCTTAGCGCAGGCAGGCGCGATGTAGTGACGTCATCGCACCTGTTTGCGCCAAGTCACTGACAGCACAGACCGGAGGAGAAGCATCATCCACCCGGCGGGGGAACGGGGATAGGTAAGTAATTATGTTATTATTTTTCTATTAGGTATGTACATATGGGGGGCGTTATATGGGGTATGGGAGGGGAGGCTCATATGGTAGCTGTATTATACTGTATAGGACAGCTAAGGGTGGCATTATACTGTATGAGGGGTATTATACAGTATGGGACAGCTATGGGGGGTATTGTACTGTATGGGGGTATTATACTGTGTAGGACAGCTATGGGAGGCATTGTACTGTATGGGGGGAATTATACTGTATGTCGCAGCTATGGGTGGGGGGCATTATACTGTATGTGGCAGCTATGGAGGGCATTAAACTGTATGTGGCAGCTATGGTTGGGGGGCATTATACTGTATGGGGGGCATTATACTGTATGTGGCAGCTATGAGGGGCATTTACTGTATGTGGCAGCTATGTGTGGGGGGCATTATACTGTATGGGGGGCATTATACTGTATATGGCAGCTGTGGGTGGGGGGCATTATACTGTATGGGGGCATTATACTGTATGGGATAGCTATGGGGGGCTTTATACTGTATGGGACATTATACTGTGTGTGGCATCTATGGAAGGCATTATACTGTATGGGGCAGCTAAGGTGGGCTTTATACTGTATGGGACATTATACTGTGTGTGGCAGCTATGGAAGGCATTATACTGTATGGGGCAGCTAAGGTGGGCTTTATACTGTATGGGGTCATTATACTGTATGGGACAGCTTTGGTGGACTTTATACTGTATGGTGGAGCATTATACTGTATGGGACAGCTATGGGAGGCTTTATACTGTATGGGACATTATACTGTGTGTGGCAGCTATGGAAGGCATTATACTGTATGGGGCAGCTAAGGTGGGCTTTATACTGTATGGGGTCATTATACTGTATGGGACAGCTTTGGTGGACTTTATACTGTATGGTGGAGCATTATACTGTATGGGACAGCTATGGGAGGCTTTATAATGTATGGGGCTTTATACTGTATGTGGCAGCTATGAAGAGCATTATACTGTATGTGGCAGCTATGGGGGGCATTATACTGTATGGGACAGCTATGGGGGGCTTTATACTGTATGGGACAGTTATGGGGGGCTTTATACTCTATGGGACAGCTATGGGGGCTTTATACTGTAATGGGGCATTATACTGAATCTAGGAGATATGGAGGGCATTATACTGTATGGGGCAGCTATGGGGGGCATTATACTGTATGGGGCATTATAGTGTATGGGTCAGCTATGGGGGCATTATACTGTGTGGGGCCAGCTATGGGGGCTTTATATTGTGTGGGGGCAGCTATGGGGAGCATTATACTGTGGAGGCATTCATGGGGTCTGCCGGGCAAAGCGGCTGGGCATAGGAGTGCGCAGGGGTCTAGTGGTGTTGGGGAGGGGTAAGGGGGCCAAGCTGAATTCTTGCACCAGGGCCCATGAGCCTTTAGCTACGCCCCTGGGATCTTTCAGTGCAGCAGAATTTTTTTTGTACCCTTCTCCAGATCTGGGCCTCCACACAATCCTGTATCTGAGCTCTACATGCAGTTCTTTCCTCCTCATGCTTGGTTTTTGCTCTGATATGCATTGTCAGCTGTGAGACCTTATATAGACAGGGATGTGTCGTTCCAAATCATGTCTAATCAAATGAATTTACCACAGGTGGACTCCAATCAAGGTGTAGAAAAATTTCAAAGATGATCTAGAGAAATGAGAGACCCCCTAGAGCTAAACTTCAAGTCACAAAGCAAAGGGTCTGAATAATTATGTCCATGCGAAATTTGAGTTTCCCATTCTTAATAAATTTGCAAACATTTCTAAAATTCTGTTTTCACTTTGTCATTATGGGGTATTGAGTGCAGAATGATGGGGAAAAACTTGAATTGTTTTTATTTTAGCGCAAGGCCTCAACATAACAAAATGTGAAAAACGTGAAAGGGTCTGAAGACTTTCCGAATGCACTGTATATATATATATATATATATATATATATATATATATATATATATATATATATATATAGCAGGAATAAAGAGCAAGTAACGGCACCAGGACTTCAATGTTGGGGAGATGTTGGTTTATTCACTACCGTTCAAAAGTTTGGGGTCACCCAGACAATTTTGTGTTTTCCATGAAAACTCACACTTATATTTATCAAATGAGTTGCAAAATGACTAGAAAATATAGTCAACACATTGACAAGGTTAGAAATAATGATTTTTATTTGAAATAATAATTTTCTCCTTCAAACTTTGCTTTCGTCAAAGAATGCTCCATTTGCAGCAATTACAACATTGCAGACCTTTGGCATTCCAGCTGTTAATTTGCTGAGGTAATCGGGAGAAATTTCACCCCATGCTTCCAGAAGCCCCTCCCACAAGTTGGATTGGCTCGATGGGCACTTCTTGCGTACCATACGGTCAAGCTGCTCCCACAACAGCTCTATGGGGTTGAGATCTGGTGACTGCGCTGGCCACTCCATTACAGATAGAATACCAGGTGCCTGCTTCTTCCCTAAATAGTTCTTGCATAATTTGGAGGTGTGCTTTGTGTCATTGTCCTGTTGTAGGATGAAATTGGCTCCAATCAAGCGCTGTCCACAGGGTATGGCATTGCGTTGCAAAATGGAGTGATAGCCTTCCTTATTCAAAATCCCTTTTACCTTGTACAAATCTCCCACTTTACCAGCACCAAAGCAACCCCAGACCATCACATTACTTCCACCATGCTTGACAGATGGCATCAGGCACTCTTCCAGCATCTTTTCAGTTGTTCTGCATCTCACAAATGTTCTTCTGTGTGATCCAAACACCTCAAACTTCGATTCGTCTGTCCATAACACTTTTTTTCCAATCTTCCTCTGTCCAATGTCTGTGTGCTTTTGCCCATATTAATCTTTTCCTTTTATTAGCCAGTCTCAGATATGGCTTTTTCTTTGCCACTCTGCCCTGAAGGCCAGCATCCCGGAGTCGCCTCTTCACTGTAGACGTCGACACTGGCGTTTTGCGGGTACTATTTAATGAAGCTGCCAGTTGAGGACCTGTGAGGCGTCTATTTCTCAAACTAGAGACTCTAATGTACTTGTCTTGTTGCTCAGTTGTGCAGCGGGGCCTCCCACTTCTCTTTCTACTCTGGTTAGAGCCTGTGTGTGCTGTCCTCTGAAGGGAGTAGTACACACCGTTGTAGGAAATCTTCCGTTTCTTGGCAATTTCTCGCATGGAATAGCCTTCATTTCTAAGAACAAGAATAGACTGTTGAGTTTCACATGAAAGCTCTCTTTTTCTAGCCATTTGGAGAGTTTAATCGAAACCACAAATGTAATGCTCCAGATTCTCAACTAGCTCAAAGGAAGGTCAGTTTTATAGCTCCTCTAAACAGCAAAACTGTTTACAGCGGTGCTAACATAATTGCACAAGGGTTTTCAAGTATTTTCTAATCATCCATTAGCCTTCTAACACAGTTAGCAAACACAATGTACCATTAGAACACTGCATTAAAAACCAGACGTTTGCAGCTAGAATAGTCATTTAGCACATTAACAATGTATAGAGTGTATTTCTGATTAATTTAATGTTATCTTCATTGAAAAAAACTGTGCTTTTCTTTCAAAAATAAGGACATTTCTAAGTGACCCTAAACTTTTGAACGGTAGTGTATATATATATATATATATATATATATATATATACATACATACAGATGTGTCATCTCTTAACTTATTCGACACATCCCGAGATGTATGGCGTAAGTTGTTAAACATACAAAAAAAAGTGTACCTCTGACGAATGCCATCTGTAGACAATTTGTCGCCCATAGACTCCTATGTTACAGTATGCGTTAACGTAAAGGTTATTTTTACCGGTAGGCACGAGATTGTATTGAATTGGTATCATGAAATTTTTTATAATTTAACACAATTCAAGAAAAGTTGAGGGTGTGCACATCCTATATATATATATATATATTTGTAGCCTGTCCTGAGAGCTGTATAAAAATATAGACGTGTGTATGTATATATATATATATATATATATATATATATATATATATATATATATATATAAAGCTCACAGGACAGGCTACAAATATAGAGATCAATGTATGAAGCAGCAAACCTGAAGTGTTAAATGTAAAATTCCCCTTTTACATTGTCATTATAGAGCTTTTTTTTTTCTTTTACGAATTTTGCTATTTCATATCAAAGCTATAAATAACCACATGTAAACTCCTCAAAATGCTTCATATTTTATATACTCTTCACGAAGAGCCTTCAGGGGACTGGCAGGCAGTAAATATAAGGGGATTTCCACCCAGAAGGTAAAAGTTGTCACAAATAAGTAAATCAGAAGTAAAAGCAGCAGCCCAAGTATGGTAGTTATGTTTGTTTTACTTGCAGGGAAATTGTCATTTTCCTGTTCAGTAGCAGCAGCCATTTTTAAACAGTAGCAACAGAAAGTGCCACCATGTTGGTTGTCCCTTATGAACTAGCTCAGCTTCTGAGAAGCTAAATCAAAAGTGACAACCTATATGACTCCACTTTCTCTTATCACAGAAAAATGGCCACTGCAACTGAATAGGAAAATGTCTGGAAGTTTACTTTATTTTTTCCTACATTTTTCACTTAATGTACAATAATAATCTAACGTAGGGGGTTATATGGTGAATAAGTTAGTATGTGATTCCCATTGAGTTCTATAGTCTGTATTATAAGATAAGCAATGTCATGTACTAATTTTCTTATTTGATATTGTTTTATGAATCATTGACATTTTAGAATCTTCTCTTTATTAACTTTACTTATTGTCTTCAAGCATTTTAAGAAGAAAAATGCATAAGAAATCTTTACAATGTTGAATATTTAAGTAATAGTGCAAATGGAAAGAATTTCAGATATATAACACTTATGTTAAACTATGTAGGTCACCCATAGACTACTGTTACGAAACAGAAAAGGAACCAATATAGATCACCCTTGTATATTAACCCCTTCCCGCTCCAGGACGTACTATTAGGTCATGCTGAGCGTATCGCTCACGCTCAGTGACTTAACAGTATTTCCTGGGAATAACCGCCATTCCGACCCCCTCCCCCCCCACCAGTAACATTTATGAGCTGTGACAACTGCTGTCACGTACAGCAATTGTCACAGCTCTTTTCCCATGGACCTATTGCAGTTAACCCCTTAGAAGCCGCGTTCAATAGCGATCGTGGCTTCTAAGGGGTTGAAACACCATTGACGTTCCGCGACGCGATCGCGGATGCCGATGGTTGCTGTGGCCTCTAGCTATGCTATCTACGGAAGCCTAGTAGATCCTGACAAAGGCCGGACACACTATGCTTGCTGTCAGTGAGTATCTGACAGCTCTAATACACTGCACTACGCATGTAGTTCAGTGTATTAGAATAGTGATCAGGGCCTCCTGCCCTCAAGTCCCCTAGTGGGACAAAAAAAAAAAGTTTAAAAAAAATTGCATAAAAAGAAAAAAATATATAATTGTCCTTTATTGTTAAAAATAAATAAATAAATTTTACATACCGCAATTGGTATCGCTGTGTCTGTAACGGCCTGACCAACAAAAGTGTTTCATTATTTATCCCGCGCGGTGAATTCCGTAAAAGCAAATAATAATAAACCATAGCAGAATCACAATCTTTTGATCACTTCACCTCTCAAAAAATGGAATAAAAAGGGATAATAAAAGTCGCATGTATCCAACAATTTTACTGATCTAAACTACAATTCGTTACGCAAAAAACAAGCCCTCTCACAGCTTTCTTGATGGAAACATAAAAAAGTTATGACTCTTAGAATAAGGCAACACAAAAAGTAAATGATTTTTTATAAAAAGTATTTTATTGTTCAAAAGCCATAACACATAAAAAAAACTATATACATATGGTATCACGGCGAGTAATCGTATCAACCCGCAAAACGTGAATATGTCATTTATAGTGCATGGTGAACGATGTAAAAAAAGCATTAAAAAACAATAGTAGAATTGCTGTTTTTTAATCACTACGCCTCATAAAACATTGAATAAAAAGATCAAAAAGTCGAATGCGCCCCATGAAAGCTACAATGAATTCCTCAAGGGGTCTAGATACCAAAATGGGGTCCCTTTTAAGGGCTTTCCCCTGTACTGGTACCTTAGAAGCTCTGCAAATGTGACAAGGCGCCCAGAAACCAATCCAGCAAAATCTAAAGCCAAATAGCGCTGCTGCCTTTCTGAGCTCTGCCATTTGTCCAACCAGCAGTTTATGACCACATATGGGGTATTGCTGTAATCGGGAGAAATTGCTTTTCAAATGTTTGGGTGCTTTTTCTCCTTTATTCCTTGTAAAACTTTTCAAGTTTTATCAAAACCATATGTGATTTTCAATTTCACAGCCTCATCCAACAAAATGCAGCAAAAAAGCTGTGGGGTTTTAATGCTCACTATACCCCTCGATAAATTCCTTAAGGGGTGTAGTTTGCCAAATGGGGTCACTTTTAGTGGTTTCTTGTTTTGGCACCACAAGACCTCATCAAACCTGACATGGTGCCTAAAATATATTCTAATAAAAAGGAGTCCCTAAAATCCACTAGATGCTCCTTTGCGTCTGTATCCTGTGCTTAAAGGGGTTGTCCGAGATTGTTTTTTAAAGTACATTTAGAAATACATTACACATATTAAAAATTGCATAATATACTTACCTGTGCAATCTTGCTTCTGTTCTCCGCTCTGGCTGCTTCTTCCTTCTGGTCACTTGAGCGCTGACGTCACCTTTTCTGCCGCCTCCACTGTCGTGTCGTATCCCGATCACATGGTCTCGCACCAGAGAGACCTCGGATGGTATACGACACGTCACTTGTCACGTGGTGTAGATCGGCTTCTTCTGCTTCACATGCAGTAACGCGCATGCGCTGTCACTGCTGTTCTCGCGGTCCCTGCTGTTCTCGAGATAACAGCAGGGGCCGCGCATGCGCGTTACAACAGAACAAGCCGATATACACCACGTCACAAGTGACGTGTCGTGTACCCGGCAAGAATTCAAGATCAACAACGCGGCAGAGCCGGAGCAGAGAGAGACGTCAACAATCAAGTTCCCAACGGCAGGATCTGGAAACGGGGCCACTTTGGAAAACGTAAGTATATTACAAATGTATTTATTTTTTTAACTTAAATGATTTAATGGTGTTATTTAAAATATTATGTTATCTCGGACAACCCCTTTAAGTCCATTAGTACACTAGGGCCACATGTGGGAAAATTGAATAAAAAGGATTGTCTGCAAAAAAAATTAAATTTGTAAATCTCACCTCTACTCTAAACGTCTAAAGGGTTAGGAAACTTTCTAAATGCTGTTTTGATTACTTTGAGGGGTCTAGTTTTTAAAATCGGGAGTTTTATGGGGGTTTCTAATATATAGGCCCCTCAAGGCCACTTAAAAACTGAACTGGTATCTGAAAAAAAAGTTGATGAAATTTTCTTAAAAATATGAGAAATTGCTTCTTATGTTCTAAGCCTTATAACGTCCTAGAAAAATAAAAGAATGTTCATAAAATTATGGCAACATAGACATATGGGAAATGTGAACTAGTAACTATTTTGTGTGGTATTACTATCTGTCTTACTAGCAGATACATTTCCGTGTATATACAGAAAAATGCTAATTTTTCTAAATTTTCTCAAAATAATGCTATTTTTCACAAATAAACACTGAATATATCGACCAAATTTCACCACTAACAATAAGTCCAATGTGTCAAGAGAAAATATCAGAATCGCTTGGATAGGTTTAAGCATTCCAGAGTTATTACCACATAAAGTGATACATGTCAGATTTAAAAAATTGACTCTGAGCCTTAAGGCCCAAACTAGGCTGCGTCCTTCAGGGGTTGACATATCCATAATTTACTGAACTTTTGCAGTGCCTTGTGAAAGTATTTACACTCCTTGGTGTTTTTCCCGTTTTGTTGCATTACAAACTCGAATTAAAATGGATTTTAAATTTGATTCTCTGTAATGGTCCTGACAAAATTGTTTAAATTACAGTGGAATAAAAAAATACCTTGTCTAAAAAATTTATAAAAAAAATACATAAAAACTGATGTTTTTTTATTCACATGTATTCTCCTCTAAGGCTGGGTTCACACGACCTATTTTCAGACGTAAACGAGGTGTTTTATGCCTCGTTTTACGTCTGAAAATAGGGCTACAATACGTCGGCAAACATCTACCCATTCATTTGAATGGGTTTGCCGACGTACTGTGCAGACAACCTGTCATTTACGCGTCGTCGTTTGACAGCTGTCAAACGACGACGCGTAAAAATACAGCCTCGTCAAAAGAAGTGCAGGGCACTTCTTTCAGACGTAATTTGAGCCGTTCTTCATTGAACTCAATGAAGCACAGCTCAAAATTTACGGCTGTCAGAGAAGCCTCGCAAAATGCGAGGAGGAGCAATTACGACAGAAACGAGGCAGCTGTTTTCTCCTGAAAACAGTCTGTCTTTTCAGACGTAAAAGCCTGCTACCGTGTGCACATACCCTAAATATGGTCTGGTCAAACCAGTTAACTTCAGAAGTCACATAATTACTTGAATAAGGTCCCTGTGTGCAATTAAAGTGCCACATGATGTCACATGATGTCTATATAAATACACCTGTTCAGAAAGGCCCCTGAATATGTAACACCACTAAGCAAGCAACACGAAGACCAAGGAGCTCTCCAAACGGGTCAGAGACAAAGTGGATCGGGGTTGGATATAAAAAAAAAATCTAAAATTTTAAATACATCCCACGAAGCCCCATTAAACTGATTATAACAAAATAGAAAGAATATGGCAAAAGTACAAGCCTGACAAGAGAAGGCCACCCACCAAAACTGATAGACCAGACAAGGAGGGCATTAATCATAGATTCAGCAAAGACCACAACGATAACTGTGATGAAGCTCCAAAAGTCCTGAAGTAAGATGGAAGTACCTGTTCATAGGACCACTATAAGCCGTACACTTGACAGGGTGGGGCTTTATGAAAGAGCAGCCAGATTAAAAGTCACTGCTTAACCCGTTAGTGACCGCCAATACACCTTTTCACAGCGGCCACTAATGGGCTTTATTCTGATGCATACGCCTTTTCACGGCGCTGCATCAGAATAAATAAACAGAGCAGGGAGCCGTGAAATCTCCCTGCTCTCAGCTGCCAGAAGTAGCTGAGGGCTGGGGGCATCCCTGCTCTGACGGGTGAGATCGATATCAGTATAGATCTCACTCGTTTAACCCTTCAGATGCGGCGCTCAATAGCGAGCGCCGCATCTGAGTGGTTTTGGAGAGAGGGAGGGAGCTCCCTCTCATCCCACCGGCACCCGGCGATAAGATCGCCGAGTGTCTGTGGCTCCAATGGCAGCCGGAGGCCTTATAAAGGCGCCCAGGTCTGCCTGTAGTGAATGCCTGCTAGGCTATGCCAGAGGCATAACCTAGCAGATGCCTGTCCGTTTTAAACGGACAGGCAGTAATACACTGCAATACAAAATTCTTGCAGTGTATTATTAAAGCGATCGGATGATTGCATATTAAAGTCCCCTAGTGGGACTAGTAAAAAAGTTAAATAAAAGTTTAATAAAGTTAATTAAAAAAAGTGAAAAAAACAAACTTAAAAAGACACTTTTTTCCCCTTACAAAATGCTTTACTATTAAAAAAGCAAAATAAAGTAAAAAAGTTACACATATTTGGTATCACCGCATCCGTAACAACCCCAACTATAAAGCTATTATACTATTTTACCCGCATGGTGAACGCCGTAAAAAAATATAAAAAACAATGGAAAAATTGCTGTTTTCTGTGAAACCTGCCTTAAAAAAAAATGTGCTAAAAAGTGATCAAAAAGTCGTATCTACTCCAAAATGGTACCAATAAAAACTACAAGTCATTCCGCGAAAAAAAAGCCCTCATACAACTGCATCGGCAAAAAAATAAAAACATTATTATGGCTCTTCAAATATGGAGACACAAAAACAAATAATTTTGAAAAAAAAAAAGTGTTTTACTGTGTAAAAGTAGTAAAACATACAAAATCTATACAAATTTGCTATCGTTGCAATTGTAACAACCCGCTGAATAAAGTTACTTTGTTATTTATACCACATGGTAAAGAGTGTAGATTTAGGACGTAAAAAAGAGAGGCAAAATTTCTGGTTTTTTTCTATTCCCCCCCAAAAAAGTTTATAAAAGTTAATCAATAAATTCTATGCACCCCAAAATGGTGCTATTAAAAAATACAACTTGTCCCGCAAAAAAACAAGACCTTATACAGCTATGTCGACGCAAAAATAAAAAAGTCATAGCTCTTGGAATGCGACGATGTAAAAATGTAAAAAATAGCTGCTCATTAAGATTTAAAATAGGCTGGTCATTAAGGGGTTGAACTGAAACAAAAGAAAACATATTTTGATTTCGCCATACAGCACGTGGCAAGCTTCCTCAAAAGTCTTAGATACTTTTTGTACCTTCCTCAACATTTTTGAAACGTGCCGCGTAAAAGAGGCTTGGTAAATTACGGTAAATTTATTAATGACACAGCAGTATTTTTCTTGCACAAAATATTGGTGTAAAGCAGGGGTCTCAAACTTGGCAGGGTAAGAGGGCAGTTGAAAAAATGGGAAGTTGATGGGCCGCATTACTTTCAAATTTGATACAATACAAAATTATTGTTAATAAATTACTTATTTGAACTACTATAACACTATCTTACTATAATACTAATACTACATTACTATAATAATAATACTACATTACTATAATAATACCGCTAGGTTTAAAATTTGAGATATTTCTCCACGTGCTTATTTCAACAATCCAGTTTTCCAGTTTAAGTGTCGCTAAATGCAGTCCGGCGGCTCAGTTGGCAGCGTTTGGCAAACACACATGTCAAGATTGGGCAGCCCCTTTTTAGATAGTGCCACAGTGCCCTCTGTAGATGCTGCCACAGTGCCATCTGTAGATGCTGCCACAGTGCCCTCTGTGGATACTGCCACAGTGCCCTCTGTGGATGCTGCCGCAGTGCCCTCTGTGGATGCTGCCGCAGTGCCTTCTGTGGATGCTGCCGCAGTGCCCTCTGTGGATGCTGCCGCAGTGCCCTCTGTGGATGCTGCCGCAGTGCCCTCTGTGGATGCTGCCGCAGTGCTCTCTGTGGAGGCTGCTGCAGTGCCCTCTGTGGATGCTGCCGCAGTGCCCTCTGTGGATGCTGCCACAGAGTCCTCTGTAGATGCTGCCACAGTGCCCTCTGTAGATGCTGCCAGAGTGCCCTCTGTAGATAATGGAACACACCCCTAGATAATGCCACAGTGCCCTCTGTAGATAATGCCACAGTGCCTTCTGTAGATAATGCAACACACTCCTAGATATTGCCACAGTGTCCTCTGTAGATAATGCCACAGTGCCTTCTGTAGATAATGCAACACACTCCTAGATATTGCCACAGTGTCCTCTGTACATACTGCCACAGTGCCCTCTGTAGATGCTGCCACAGTGCCCTCTGTAGATGCTGCCACAGTGTCCTCTGTAGATGCTGCCACAGTTCCCTCTGTAGATTCTGCCACAGTGCAGTCTGTAGATGCTGTCACAGTGTCCTCTGTAGATGCTGCCACTGTTCCCTCTGTAGATGCTGCCACTGTTCGCTCTGTAGATGCTGCCACAGTGCCCTCCGTAGATGCTGCCGCAGTGCCCTCTGCAGATGCTGCCACATTGCCCTCCGCAGATGTTGCCACAGTGCCCTCCACAGATGCTGCCACGGTGATGTCAGGGGCTTGCCCAGAGCTGGATTCCCGGAGCAGAGCCGCTTCTAGCACTCTGCCTGGGATTCCAGCTCTGCTCCTGACATCACTGTCCATATATGGACAGAGATGTCAGGGACAACCGCAGAGCTGGAGTCCCGGGCAGAGCGCTAGTAGGCTCTTCCTGGGACTCCAGCTGTGCTCGTGACATCACTGGGACTCCTGCTCTGGGGAAGCCACTGACATCATTGTCGATGTATGGACAGTGATGTCAGGGAATTCCACAGAGTCCCGGAACAGAGCCTGTACTAGCGCTCTGCCCGGGACTTCGCTCTGGAGAAGACCCTGACACACTGTCCATATATAGACAGCAATGTCAGGGATTTCCACAGAGTCCCAGAACAGAGCCTGTACTAGAGCTCTGCACTGGACTCCGACTCAGGGGAAGCCCCAGACATCGCATGTCCAAACATGGACACCGATGTCAGGGAATTCTACAGTGTCCCGGAGCAGAGCCGATACTAGCGCTCTGCCCGGGTCTCTGCTCTGGGGAAGACCCCGACACACTGTCCATATATGGACAGCGATGTCAGGGATTTCCACAGAGTCCCGGAGCAGAGCCTGTACTAGAGCTCTGCACTGGACTCCGGCTCAGGGGAAGCCCCAGACATCGCATGTCCAAACATGGACACCGATGTCAGGGAATTCTACAGAGTCCCAGAGCAGAGCCGATACTAGCGCTCTGCCCGGGTCTCCGCTCTGGGGAAGACCCTGACACACTGTCCATATATGGACAGCGATGTCAGGGAATTCCACAGAGTCCTGGAGCAGAGCCTGTACTAGCGCTCTGCCCGGGACTCCGCTCTGGGGAAGACCCTGACACACTGTCCATATATGGACAGCGATGTCAGGGATTTCCACAGAGTCCCGGAGCAGAGCCTGTACTAGCGCTCTGCCCGGGACTTCGCTCTGGAGAAGACCCTGACACACTGTCCATATATAGACAGCAATGTCAGGGATTTCCACAGAGTCCCAGAACAGAGCCTGTACTAGAGCTCTGCACTGGACTCCGACTCAGGGGAAGCCCCAGACATCGCATGTCCAAACATGGACACCGATGTCAGGGAATTCTACAGTGTCCCGGAGCAGAGCCGATACTAGCGCTCTGCCCGGGTCTCTGCTCTGGGGAAGACCCCGACACACTGTCCATATATGGACAGCGATGTCAGGGATTTCCACAGAGTCCCGGAGCAGAGCCTGTACTAGAGCTCTGCACTGGACTCCGGCTCAGGGGAAGCCCCAGACATCGCATGTCCAAACATGGACACCGATGTCAGGGAATTCTACAGAGTCCCAGAGCAGAGCCGATACTAGCGCTCTGCCCGGGTCTCCGCTCTGGGGAAGACCCTGACACACTGTCCATATATAGACAGCAATGTCAGGGATTTCCACAGAGTCCCAGAACAGAGCCTGTACTAGAGCTCTGCACTGGACTCCGACTCAGGGGAAGCCCCAGACATCGCATGTCCAAACATGGACACCGATGTCAGGGAATTCTACAGTGTCCCGGAGCAGAGCCGATACTAGCGCTCTGCCCGGGTCTCTGCTCTGGGGAAGACCCCGACACACTGTCCATATATGGACAGCGATGTCAGGGATTTCCACAGAGTCCCGGAGCAGAGCCTGTACTAGAGCTCTGCACTGGACTCCGGCTCAGGGGAAGCCCCAGACATCGCATGTCCAAACATGGACACCGATGTCAGGGAATTCTACAGAGTCCCAGAGCAGAGCCGATACTAGCGCTCTGCCCGGGTCTCCGCTCTGGGGAAGACCCTGACACACTGTCCATATATGGACAGCGATGTCAGGGAATTCCACAGAGTCCTGGAGCAGAGCCTGTACTAGCGCTCTGCCCGGGACTCCGCTCTGGGGAAGACCCTGACACACTGTCCATATATGGACAGCGATGTCAGGGATTTCCACAGAGTCCCGGAGCAGAGCCTGTACTAGCGCTCTGCCCGGAACTCCGCTCTGGGGAAGTCCCTGACACACTGTCCATATATGGACAGTGATGTCAGGGAATTCCACAGAGTCCAGGAGCAGAGCATGTACTTTCGCTCTGCTAGGGACTCCGCTCTGGGGAAGACCCTGACACACTGTCCGTATATGGACAGCGATGTCAGGGAATTCCACAGAGTCCCAGAGCAGAGCCGATACTAGCGCTCTGCACGGGACTCCGGCTCTGGGGAAGCCCCAGACATCGCTGTTCATATGTGGATAGCGATGTCAGGGAATTCCAGAGTCTCGGAGCAGAGCCTGTACTAGCGGCTCTGTGTGGCGGGCCGCGTGCTTGAGACCCCTGGTGTAAAGCATACCAGCCATAAAGCTTCATGAAGAATAGGAAACTGTCTAACATGTCTGGTGAGATGGGACTAATTTATTATCCTGCATGCACCCTTTCGATAAATTTGGTCTAATTTGCACCATGTCCGTGGTCTCATAAATTGATACATTTTACAACACTTGATAAATTCCAATTTTTTTTGTATTAGAAACAAAATGATGATGGTATAGGAGGATTATACTAAATACCACAGAAAAAAAAAAAAGCAACAACAAAGAACCGAGGGAGATTTATAAAAACTTCTGGAGAAGAAAGTCAGGCATAGAAACATTTTTCAGTATGTATTTTTTTCAAATGACAACCCAACCGTTTTAATTTGAAATTTTATTGATGTTCAATGGCATGAGTTTCACTATAGCTGTAGCAACTGTTATAAAGCTCAGAGACTGAGGAGGCCCATCAGGTGTATTATGAAATTTAGCTCCCCCTAATGGCAGCCCAGGCAACCAGAATTGTATCGTTAAAGGGATGATTTACCTTAAAACATGTTCTGGCATATCACTTGAATATCTCACTGTTTCCATATTATATAGAATTGTGCAAGCAGCAGTGCACATAATCAGCTGCCACTCTGTACAACTCTTCCTCAACATGGACGTGCTGGTGAAGAGGAACTGTGCCATTAAAACCTCCTTTTCATGAACCCTTTTTTTCAGTGTCCATAAGAAAAAAACAAAACACATGTTGCGTCTGATTTTTCTTTTAAACTGGAAGAGCTTGTGTGGGTTAGATATGTAATTTCACAGTTGTCTATCACTATCTGAGCTTTAGACATCTGTTACTTATCTCTGAAATACGTTTTGGTTTTCCAATTTGTCTGCAAAAAATTTTGGTTGGTTCATGATTTTTGGATAAGTTGTCCAGAAAAAAGAAAAAATCAGGTTCGCAAAATGCCTTAATGTCCAATGAATAATTCTTAGAATGAAACGTAAATACAAAATCTCATAGATCATATAGTAGGAAATCAACCGCTTGTCTGGCCCCTGTGGCTGAAGTCCCGCTCTGCTTACTGCTATGCTCTGGCCCTCTTGTGGTGCTTGTTCACTGACCTATGGCTAAGCATCTCTTTATGCTTAAACCTGCCTCCGACTTCGCTTCCTTGTCTGGCCAATAGGTTATTTTGGTTCCAGTGAACTGAAAAATTGCTCTGCTCATTTACTTGGTTTGCTGCCAAACCTGTGCCTGTTATCACACCTGTGGGGTATGTGGATCCACTAGGCAACTCCGCTGTAGCAGACTAGCAGCTGGCCAAACTACAGTCAATAACAGTCTCTGGGGTAAGAGTACCTGGGAGCACTGGCGTAGCTATAGGGGTCGCAGCGGTCGCAATTGCGACCGGGCCCTGAAGCCAGGGGGGCCTACGGCCCCCTGCACCACATCAATAAAAAGTTACTATAGTAACTCGAGCCGCGGGCCCCTGTTACTATAGTAACATACTTTACTTACCTTCCTGGTTCCGGATCGCAGCGGGGGTCCTGACGTCAAGCGCTGTGCGCAGCGCATGACGTCACAGCGCTATGCGCCGCGCACAGCATCGAGACGACAGAACTCCCGCCGCGGCCGAAGAGGAAGGTAAGGTTAGCCCTGACTGGCGGGGTCCGACTCCCGGGACCCGCCAATCAGCTGTTTTGAAGGGGCCGCAGCACTCGTACGAGAGCTGCTCCCCTTCAGTCCTGTCACTTCATTCCAGTCACACTGTGAATCCGTGTCGGCGATTCACAGTGTGGGCGAGTAGTGAAATGAAGGGGAAGCAGCTCTCGTACGATGCTGCGGCCCCTTCAAAACAGCTGATTTGCGGGTCCCGGGAGACACATCAGCTATTGATGGCCTATCCTGAGGATAGGCCATCAATGTTTAGGGACTGTACAACCCCTAAGCCTACGATGTAGCAGGCTTAGGGGGCCCATGAGACAGGATCACAGATTGTGTGATCCTGTCTGCTGGGCCCTGTATCTAAGCCAATCACATGGTAGGCTTAGATACATGGCCCATGTGTGATCCTGTCTGATGGGCCCTGTATATAAGCCTACCACACTGTAGGTTTAGATACAGGGCCCCAGCACACAGTAATCTTATACTGTATAAGATTACTGTCTGCTGGACCCTGTATCTAAGCCTACGTTGTGTTAGGCTTAGATACAGGGTCCCACAGACAGTATCACACATGGGCTCTGTATCTAAGCCTAACACACGTGTTACTAATCATTTTTTGTGTGTTTTCTTACAGGTTCGGTCGTTGGACTATGTCGGATTCCAGGACTACTTCGATGACAGCTTTTTTTTTTATTATCAATAAAATGTTTAATGAGGGTTGTGTGGGGGTTTTTTTTATTTCAATAAAATATTTTTTCTATGTCTGTGTTTTTTTTAAAACTATATTACTACCGCCTTGGTAATGGCCGCCGGCTGATTGACAGCATCCATTGCTAAGGCGGGGCTTAGTGTTAGCCCCCTTTATTACCCCGGTACCCACCGCCACCAGGGGTGCTGGGAAGAGCCGGGTACGATCCAGTACCTGACCATCTGTAGTGATGGTCGGCCACTGGGGTGGCCGCAGGCTGGTATTATCAGGAGGGGAAAGGCCAAAAACAGTGGCCCTTCCTACCCTGGTGATGCTAGGCTGCTGCTGCTTTATTGTATCTGGCTGGTTATGAAAAATGGGGGGGACCCCACGTCATTTAAAAAACAAAAAAAATAAAATAATTGGAAAGAACGATGTGGGGTCCCCCCAATTTTCATAACCAGCCGGATACAACACAGCAGCAGCAAGCAGCATTACAAGGGTGGGAAGGGCCACTGTTTTTGGCTTTCCCCAGCCTAATACTACCAGCCTGCGGCCACCCCGGTGCCTGCCCGTCACTACAGATGGTCGAGTACTGGTTCGTACCCGGCTCTTCCCAGTACTCCTGGTAGCGGTTGGTACCGGGGTAATAATGGGGGTTAGTGTAGCCTCTGCACCGGCTAACATTAAGCCCCGCCTTAGTAATGGAGGTTGTCAATCAGCCAGCGGCCATTACTAAGGCGGTGATAATAAAGTTTAAAAAGATACAAGCACATAGAAAAAATATTTGATTGAAATAAAAAAACACAACCCTCATTAACCATTTTATTGAGAATAAAAAAAACGCCATCATTGAAGTCCTCGAATCCGAAGTCCAACAACCGAACCTGTAAAAAAACACAAACACACAAAAATAATCAGTAACACATAAAGAAGCAAAATTATTATTCTTACCTTTCCTGGGTCCAGTGCTGGAGCCGCAATGTCAGCGAGCTGGGCCCTGTATCTAATCCAATCATGTGTGATACTGTCTGCTGAGCTGTGTATCTAATCCAATCATGTGTGATACTGTCTGCTGGGCCCTGTATCTAATCCTAGCATGTGTGATACTATCTGCTGGGCCCTATATCTAATCCGATCATGTGTGATACTGTCTGCTGAGCCACTGTATCTAATCCTATCATGTGTGATACTGCCTTCTGAACCACTGTATCTAATCCTATCATGTGTGGTACTGTCTGCTGAGCCACTGTATCTAATCCTATCATGTGTGATACTGTCTGCTGGGCCACTGTATCTAATCCTATCATGTGTGATACTGCCTTCTGAGCCACTGTATCTAATCCTATCATGTGTGATACTGTCTGCTGAGCCACTGTATCTAATCCTATCCATAGTTTATAGGGTCGTAGTGCTATAGATATGCTATGCTGTCTCCTATACACACATTTTTTTTGGGCGGACACATATGTATTGGGGCTATTTCACCTGACATTTTAAGCCCTGAGGGTATGTTCACACGGCAGCGTCCGTTACGGCTGAAATTACGGTGCTCTTTTCAGGAGAAAACAGCACCATAATTTCAGCCGTAATGGCATGTGCAGGCGTCTTTCGCTGCGTCCATTACGGACGTAATTGGAGCAGTTTTTCTATGGAGTCCATGGAAAACGGCTCCATTTACGTCTGAAGAAGTGACAGGCACTTCTTTGACGCGGGCGTCTTTTTTACGCGCCGCCTTTTGACAGCGGCGCGTAAAAGAAAATGACCATCGGCACAGAACATCGTAAGACCCATTCAAATGAATGGGCAGATGTTTGCCAACGCTTTTGAGCCGCATTTTCGGACGTAATTCAATGCTAAAACGCCCGAATTACGTCCGTAAATAGGGTGTGTGAACCCAGCCTTAGTGACGCCCCCGGCTGCTAGTGCTGCATTGTTGGGTCACTTAGGAGACCCAGCGATGCAGCTGAAAGCTGCGGACCGTCGGCCATGAGAAGTTTGCGGGGGGGGGCCCAGTAAGAATTTTTGCATCGGGGCCCATGAGCCTTTAGCTACGCCCCTGCCTGGGAGGATGTTCGGGCAGATGCTCATAATAGCTGACACGTGGCACAGGTGATGCTTGGCATGGCAGGTGACACCAGAAGTGGCAGATGATACCACACGTGGCACATGATACCACACGTGGCAGATGACACCAGTGGTATATGACACAGAACGTGGCAGATGACAACACGACTCCAACACTAGATGCAGCTCAGGAACAAGCACGGTTATGGGATACAGGATACAGGAACACTGGAAGCAGGATAACAACTAAGGGACCATTTGCAAGACTAACATGGGAATACAACAACAACGCCCAGGCAAGGAGTGGAAGGGCAGAGCCCTTTATATTGTCCAGGAAGTAAGGGGATAGGTTACGGACGAGGGCGCACCTAGAAGCAGGAGGATGCAGCCGTGTGAGTTGGCGTCTCCTAGGAGGGAGATGCCGACAAGCTCTTAGTGTCTCACGGTCGTGGACACAACACATGTTTACATGTTTTGTAGGTATTTTGCAAGCCTTGACCATTCGACTATGCATCTGTCTATCATAATGGTATTGCACTTCGAATTTCCACCTGCTGCCAACAAAGGCTATTCCAAGATAGCGATTGGGAATTCCCTGTGGAAAAGTTTATACTTGTCCGGGGGTTTCAAGAAGAAACTGTATGACTTCTTGTATTCTGCTCCTCGGTATAGCCCTATGTCAAATCCATTAGCAACTTGGTGGCCAGCGAGTTTACTATCCAGGGATGTACACAAGAGGGGTATGGGTTAAAATCTTCCACTTGTGCCCTCACTCGTCATAGCTCATCCCCGGCTCTCCTCCTTGGGCTGTACATTGCAGTCTGCATGTAATTATGTCTGCCATCTGCTGATGAGAGGTAAACATTACATGAGATATTTTCACCTCTAACCAGCAGACGGCACACAATATTACATATTGATAACAGTCTGATGGTCATAGAGCAAGATGGAGAGAAAACTCCAGTGCCTCCACATCACTGTTGGCTTGAGCAGTCCTGTCCTGGTGTGCCCTGAAGTGAAGACTTGTTGGAGAGAAATCCAGCAGAGAAGGTGTGTATGTGTGTCTCTCAGTCTATATACAGTACATGTGTGTCAGTGTGTATGTGAATGCATGTGTATATATATATATATATATATATATATGTGTGTGTGTGTCATAGTGTGTATGTTTGCCATAGTATGTATGTGTGACTGTACGTACTCTTTATATCTGTGTGCACAGTTTGTATATGTATGTTTTTTTTTTGCGTACATATGTATTTAGTGCTCGTGTCATGGTTCTGGGGTATGTGGACCCAATAGGTCGCTCCACCATAGCGGAGTAGCAGCTGGCCAAACAAGAGTCAATTATAGTCTTTAGGACTAGAGTACCTGGATAGAAGACTTGGCTGACACTTGACTTGGTAGACTCTTGGCACAGATGACACTTGGCACAGACGACACTTGGCACAGATAACACTTGACTTGACTCGGACACAGATACTGGATACGGGATACGGGAACACTGTATACAGGATACAGCTAAGGAAC
Organism: Rhinoderma darwinii; assembly: GCF_050947455.1. Lineage (NCBI taxonomy): Eukaryota > Metazoa > Chordata > Amphibia > Anura > Rhinodermatidae > Rhinoderma > Rhinoderma darwinii. The sequence goes on along the minus strand of NC_134691.1, from coordinate 159,934,521 downwards.
CATTTGCTAGACAAACATGGGTAGACACAACAACGCTCAGGCAAAGAAGAAGAGGGCAGAGTCCTTTTTAAAGTCCAGGGTGCTTAGGAATTGGTTAGGGAAAATTACACTGATTTCCCTACAGGAATCAGTGGATAGCTGCAGCTGCCTGTGCTGACATCTCCAGGGGAGGAGACGCCGGCAAGATGAGAATGCCCAGCGGTCGCAGCTGCCGGTGAGTAGGGCGTGCCGGCGGTCAGTGACCGTGGGCACAACAGTACCCAGCCTCCTTATGCCTCCTCCTCTTAGGTCCAGAGCGTAAAAAGGAACTACTTTATTAGAGTTGGAGCAGCAATGTTCTCTTCAGGCTTCCAAGACCTCTCCTCAGGACCAAACCCTTTCCAGTCTACTAGATAGAAAGTCCTCGCTTCTACCGTCTTGTAGTCCAGGATTTCCTTTACCTCAAAAACATCAGAAGAACCGCGGAGAGCGAGTGCAGAACCAGGGGATTTGCTATAACGGTTCAGGACCACAGGCTTTAGGAGAGATACATGGAACGAGTTGGGGATTTTGAGAGTAGGAGACAGCCGAAGCTTATAGGACACAGAGTTTATTTTTTGTAACACCTCGAAGGAGACGAGGAACCTGGGAGCGAATTTGTGGGAAGGGATCTTCAGATGAATGTTCCTTGAAGACAGCTAGACCATGACTCCGGTGGGGAAACTGAGGAAGAACGCTTCTCTTCCTATTGGAATATCCTTTCATGTGATCAACTGCCTGAAGAATCACGACTTGGTTTGCTGCCATATGTGAAGAAAAGTCCCGAAGGTGAATTGGCTGCAGGCACCTGAGACATAGTTGGCACAGGAAGAGGAACTCGTGGATGCTGACTGTATACAATGAAGAACAGAGAGGAAGCAGTAGACTCACTTATATGGTTATTGCATGAGAATTCCACCCAAGGCAGAAGCTGTACCAAATTGTCATGTTGGACGGAAACAAAATGACGGAGATAATTCTCTAGTATGTAGTTGATCCTTTCCACTTGACCGTTAGACTGTGGGTGATAGGCAGAAGAAAAGTCCAGCTTCACATGTAAAAGATTATATAGAGCTCTCCAGAATTAAGACGTGAACTGTAAATCCCAGTCAGACACAATATGGAGAGATTGTCCGTGTAGACGAAAAATGTGCTGAATGAACAGGTCTGCCAGACGAGGAGTTGAGGGAAGGCCCGTTAAAGAAACGAAATGTGCCATCTTGGAAAAACGGTCCACCACTACCCAGATCATAGTACATCCAGCAGAAGGAGGAAGATCAGTGATAAAGTCCATGGCGATGTGTTGCCAAAGAGCATAAGGCACCGGTAGAGGTTGGAGCAGACCAGAAGGTTTAGAATGAGAAGACTTGTCACAGTTAGCACAGGAGGAAACAAAGTCCAAGACATCACTAGGTAGTGAGGGCAACCAGTTAACCAATAATGATGAGCAATATAGTTTAGAGTCTTGCGGGCACCAGAATGCCTGGCCAGTTTAGAATTGTGCCCCCAGCGGAGAATTATTTTTCTGTCAGCAGGGCGGACAAAAATCTTTCCAGGAGGAATGTCCTTGATCTGTAGAGGGTTAAAAGCAATAATCCTAGAAGGATCAATAATGTGTTGAAGGTTTTCATCAGTCGTCAGTCTCGAATGACCGAGACAGGGCATCAGCCTTAACGTTTTTGTCTGCAGGGCGGAAGTGAAGAAGAAATCAAAATTTAGATAAGAACAGCGACCATCTGGCTTGATGAGGATTCAGTCACTGTGCAAACTGCAGATATGTAAGATTTTTGTGATCGGTGAAGATGATGATGGGATGAGCAACCCCCTCTAGCAGGTGTCTCCACTCTTCCAAAGCCAACTTGACAGTGAGTAATTCTCAGCCCCCAATGAAGTAGTTGCACTCAGCAAAAGAGAAGAGTTTGGAGAAGAATCCACAAGATACTGCCTTACCCTTGGAATTCTTTTGAAACAGGAGTGCACCAATGGAAGAGGCATCAACATCCACGGAAAACTGTTGACATCAGGATGACGAAGGACAGAGGCTGACTCTGCCTCAGGGGTCCAGTCCTTAGAGTTCACTCCCTTTTTGGTAAGAGCTAAGATGAAAGCAGTAAGGGATGAGAAATTTGGGATGAACAGACGATAAAAATTAGCCAATCCAAGAAATCTCTGCATAGCTCGGAGACCTTGAGGATGTAGCCACTCCAAGATGGACTTCACCTTTTCCAGATCCATTTGAAGGTCACAATCAGAGACCATATTGCCAAAGAAGGTCCTCTTATCAAATATGCACTTCTCAAGTTTCGCATATAATCTGTTCTCCCTTAGACGCAACAAGACTTGGCGAACATGCTTCCGACGCATCATCAGATCAGATAAGTAGATCAAGAAGTCGTCCAGATACACCACCACAAAGACATTACAGAAGATCACGGAGGATGTCGTTCACAAATTCTTGGAACACTGCTAGAGCATTACACAGTCCAAAGGGTATTACGAGATACTAGTAGTGACCGTCCCAGGTGTTAAATGTGGTTTTCCATTTGTCACTCTTGCGTATATGGATCAGGTTATAGGCCCCGCGCACATCCAGCTTAGTGAAAACTTTGGCTACACGAATCCTGTCGAAGAGCTCAGAGATAAGCAGCAAGGGGTACTTGTTTTTGACCGTGATTTGGGTTAACCCGTGGTAATCAATGCATGGTCAGAGTGACCCAACCTTTTTCTGACCGAAGAAGAATCCGGCTCCGGCTGGTGAAGTAGACTTCCTAATGAACCCCCTCACCAGGTTCTCCTTGACATACATGGCCTGGGTTTCAGGCAAGGAGAGCGTGTAGACCTGTCCACGAGGAAGTGAGTCTTCAGGAAGCAACTCGATAGGACAGTCATATGTACGATGAGGAGGAAGGACCTCTGCCTCCTTCTTGTTGAAGACATCCGCGAAGCTGGCATACTGTGGAGGCAATCAAGAGAGTGACTGAGGCAGTGGAGAAAAAACGGGATGTACCTGAGGCAGGCAGCAGTGCAGACATTGGGGTCCCCACTGGAGGACCTCTCCGGAATTCCAATCAAGGACTGGAGCATGTTGGCGAAGCCATGGCAATCCCAGCAAGATGGGGTTGATAGCTTTGGACAGGACATAGAAAGTAATCAGCTCTAAATGGAGGACTCCTATTTGTAGTCTCAGTGGTTTGGTGATGGACAGGATAGGGTCAGGCAGAGGTTGTCCATCTACAGAAGCGACCACCAGAGGTTTCCCCAGAGGAACTGTGGCCAAGTGGAGACGATCAACTAAGTCCTGCTTGATAAAATGTGCAGCCGCTTCGGAATTCAGATAAGCGGGGATAGAGTGCGAAGCTTCAGCGGAGAAGATGGTCACAGGGATAGAAAGTCTGGGAGAGTATTTAGAAGCTGACGTTGATCCACCTAGGGTTGTCTCTCCTATCAACCCTAGGTGCTAGAGTTTCCCGGTTCTGTGGACATTGACGCACGAAATGACCCATGTGACTGAAGTACAGACACAAACCAGTAGATCATCTGCGCTGCCACCCCTGGTCGGACAGTGTGTGTTTGTCCATTTGCATAGGCTCCTCTGAGGGTACAAGAGGAGAGGGGAGAAGGGGTCTCTGAAAACCAGGTGCCAGTCGAAAAGACCTCCTCCCACGTAGGATCTCCTGGGAGCATTCTTGGATCCTCATATCAATCCGGGTAGCCAAGAGTATCAAGGCATCCAAGGTGGATGGGAGCTCTCGAGCCACCAGCTCATCCTTTATATGAGAGGCTAGTCCCTGCTAGAAAGTTGCCACCAAGGCCTCGTTATTCCAAGCCAGCTCCGCTGCCAATGTACGGAAATGGATGGTGTACTCCCCTACAGTGGATTCCCCTTGGGTGAGAGTCAGCAATGAGGCTGTAAAGGATCTGCCAGGTACTACGTCTGTGTATACTCCCGGGATTAATCAGTCGACACCTGAGGCCAGACCTCTTAGACTGACACCGGCTCCCAACAACCAGGGTGTCCATTTATACCTGCCGTGTTCTCTTCCTCAGTGCTTGTTATTCTTCTTGGATTCCTGGCCCCACTGCTGCCTTGCTCCAGCCTGCTTCTGCCGTGCTTCTGCCTTGCTTCAGTTCCACTTATCCTGCTTCGCTTTGCCCCTGGCTTGCTTCCTGCTCCGTGCTCTCGTTGGTATACTCCACTACATCCTGATCCTGACTGTCTCATTCACCGCTCCGTTTCCTCGCGGCGTTCCGTGGGCTACTGCCCCTTCCCTTGCGTGTTCCCTGTTTGTTCTCCCTTGCACTTAGACAGCGTAGGGACCGCCGCCAAGTTGTACCCCGTCGCCTAGGACGGGTCGTTGCAAGTAGGCAGGGACAGGGCGGTGGGTAGATTAGGGCTCACTTGTTCCCTTCACCTCCTTCCTGCCATTACATAATAACAAGTCCATACCTAGTCTACCATTTCTCCTACGCTGACGCTATCATGGACCCCCTTGATACCCTGACCCAGCAGATGCAGGGCCTCTCCCTACAGGTCCAGGCCCTGGCTCAGAGGGTCAACCAGGGTGACGCTGCCTTAGTAGTACCCCTCACCTCACCTCTAGAACCCGACCACAAGTTACCTGACCGGTTCTCAGGGGACCGTAAGACTTTTCTCTCCTTCCGGGAGAGTTGCAGACTTTATTTCCGCCTAAGACCTCACTCCTCAGGTTCCGAGAACCAGCGGGTGGGTATCATTATATCCCGACTCCAGGAAGGGCCCCAAGAGTGGGCCTTCTCCTTGGCTCCTGACGCCCCTGAACTTTCCTCCGTTGATCGTTTTTTCTCTGCCCTCGGACTCATTTACGACGAGACTGACAGGACTGCCTTAGCCGAGAGTCAGCTGGTGACCTTACGTCAGGGTAGGAGACCTGTTGAGGAATACTGTTCTGATTTTAGAAAGTGGTGTGTAGCTTCTCGGTGGAACTAACCGGCCCTAAGGTGCCAGTTTAGGTTAGGATTATCTGACGCCCTGAAGGATCTGCTGGTTAGCTACCCCTCTTCTGACTCCCTAGAGCAGGTTATGGCCCTAGCAGTACGACTTGACCGACGTCTCAGGGAACGTCAGCTTGAACGTTTCAATGTGTTCCCCTCTGACTTCCCTGCGATTCCCCCGAGGTCCCGTCTCCTCGCTCTTCCACGGAGGACTCGGAGGTACCTATGCAACTCGGGGCCTCCATGTCCCCTCGACAACGTAGAGAGTTTCGCAGGAAGAATGGTCTCTGCTTCTATTGTGGGGACGACAAGCATCTACTGAACACCTGTCCCAGGCGCAAGAATAAACAGACGGAAAACTTCCGCGCCTAAGTGATCATCGGGGAGGTCACTTGGGCGCACAGGTATTTCCCGTTAATATGAAATGCAATAAAATTTTGCTTCCCTTTCAGGTCTCCTTTGCTGGCCGGTCAGTGCCTTCGTGGATTCTGGCTCATCTGCTAATATCATGTCTGTGGAATTTGCTATGTCTCTAAAAATGCCTTTTATTGATTTGCCTAATCCTGTCCCGGTAGTGGGTATCGACTCCACTCCTCTTGCTAATGGTTATTTTACTCAGCATACTCCTGTTTTTGAACTCCTTGTTGGCTCCATGCATTTGGAGCAGTGCTCTGTACTGGTGATGCAGGGATTATCGTCCGATCTGGTATTAGGTCTTCCCTGGTTGCAGCTGCATAATCCCACGTTTGATTGGAATACTGGGGATCTCACCAAATGGGGTAGTGAATGCTTGATGTCATGTCTTTCGGTTAACTCTATTTCTCCCCGGGAGGAGGTAAACACGCTTCCTGAGTTTGTTCAGGACTTCGCTGATGTGTTTTCTAAGGAGGCCTCCGAGGTGTTGCCCCCTCATAGAGATTACGATTGCGCCATCGATTTGGTGCCTGGTGCCAAGCTTCCTAAGGGTAGGATATTTAATCTTTCATGTCCTGAACGTGAAGCTATGAGGGAGTATATCCAAGAATGCCTGGCCAAGGGTTTCATTCGCCCCTCGACTTCTCCTGTAGGTGCTGGCTTCTTCTTCGTGGGGAAGAAGGATGGTGGTCTTAGGCCGTGCATTGATTATCGGAACCTGAATAAGGTCACCGTAAGGAACCAGTATCCCCTTCCTTTAATTCCGGATCTTTTTAATCAGGTTCAGGGGGCCCAATGGTTTTCTAAGTTCGATCTACGGGGGGCATATAACCTTATCCGCATCAAAGAGGGGGATGAGTGGAAAACTGCGTTCAACACACCCGAAGGTCATTTCGAATACCTGGTCATGCCCTTTGGGTTGTGTAATGCCCCTGCCGTCTTCCAGAATTTTATTAATGAAATTCTGAGAGATTACCTGGGTAATTTTCTTGTAGTGTACCTTGATGACATACTGGTGTTTTCCAAGGACTGGTCCTCCCACGTGGAGCATGTCAGGAAGGTCCTCCAGGTCCTCCGGGAAAATAATCTGTTTGCGAAGACCGAAAAATGTGTGTTTGGGGTACAGGAGATACCATTTTTAGGTCGAATCCTCACTCCTCATGAATTCCGCATGGACCCTGCCAAGGTTCAGGCTGTGGTGGAATGGGTCCAACCTGCCTCCCTGAAGGCGCTACAGTGTTTTTGGGGGTTCGCTAACTATTACAGGAGATTTATTGCCAACTTCTCGGTCGTCGCTAAGCCTCTTACGGACCTTACTCGCAAGGGTGCTGATGTCCTCCATTGGGCCCCTGAGGCCGTCCAGGCTTTTGAAACCCTCAGGAAGTGCTTTATCTCGGCCCCCGTGCTGGTTCAGCCCAACCAAAGGGAGCCATTTATTGTGGAGGTTGACGCGTCCGAGGTGGGAGTGGGGGCCGTCTTGTCCCAGGGTACCAGCTCTCTCACCCATCTCCGCCCCTGTGCTTACTTCTCTAGGAAGTTTTCGCCCACGGAGAGTAACTATGATATTGGCAACCGCGAACTTTTAGCCATTAAATGGGCTTTTGAAGAGTGGCGTCACTTCCTGGAGGGGGCCAGACACCAGGTAACGGTCCTTACTGACCACAAGAATCTGGTTTTCCTAGAATCTGCCCGGAGGCTTAATCCTAGACAAGCTCGTTGGGCACTATTCTTTACCAGATTTAATTTCTTGGTTACCTATAGGGCTGGGTCCAAAAATATTAAGGCTGATGCACTGTCACGTAGTTTCATGGCCAATCCTCCTTCCGAGAAGGATCCTGCTTGTATTTTACCCCCTGGTATAATCGTTTCTGCCACTGATTCTGATTTAGCTTCTGACATCGCGGCTGATCAAGGTTCAACTCCCGGGAACCTCCCTGGGGACAAACTGTTTGTCCCCCTGCAGTACCGGCTAAGGGTACTCAGGGAAAACCATGACTCTGCACTATCTGGTCATCCTGGCATCTTGGGTACCAAACACCTCATTACCAGAAACTATTGGTGGCCTGGGTTGCCTAAAGACGTTAGGGCTTACGTCGCCGCTTGTGAGGTTTGTGCTAGGTCCAAGACCCCTAGGTCCCGACCTGCGGGCTTACTACGTTCCTTGCCCATTCCCCAGAGACCTTGGACCCATATCTCCATGGATTTTATCACCGATTTGCCTCCATCTCAGGGCAAGTCGGTGGTGTGGGTGGTAGTAGACCGCTTCAGCAAGATGTGCCACTTTGTGCCCCTTAAGAAACTACCTAACGCCAAGACGTTAGCTTCTTTGTTTGTTTGCACATTCTGCGTCTCCATGGGGCCCCAGTCAATATCGTTTCTGACAGAGGGGTACAATTTGTTTCCTTATTTTGGAGAGCTTTTTGTAAAAAGTTGGAGATTGATCTGTCCTTCTCCTCCGCCTTCCATCCCGAAACTAATGGCCAAACGGAAAGGACTAACCAATCCCTGGAACAATATTTAAGGTGTTTCATCTCTGACTGTCAATTTGATTGGGTCTCATTCCTTCCCCTCTCCGAATTTTCCCTGAATAACCGGGTCAGTAACTCGTCAGGGGTCTCCCCGTTTTTCTGTAATTTCGGGTTTAACCCAAGGTTCTCCTCCGTTTCTCCTGGTTGTTCCAATAATCCCGAGGTAGAGGACGTTCATCGGGAACTGTGCACAGTCTGGGCCCAGGTTCAGAAGAACCTAGAGGCGTCCCAGAGCGTACAAAAGATTCAGGCTGATAGTAGACGTTCTGCTAACCCCCGGTTTGTCGTCGGGGATCTGGTCTGGTTGTCGTCCAGGAACTTGCACCTTAAGGTCCCGTCCAGGAAGTTTGCTCCCCGATTTATTGGACCTTATAAGATCATTGAAGTCCTCAACCCTGTATCCTTCCGTCTGGAGCTGCCCCCATCCTTTCGCATACATGACGTCTTCCATGCCTCCCTCCTTAAACGCTGCTCCCCGTCCTGGTCCCCCTCAAGGAAACCTCCTGTTCCCGTTCTCACCCCTGAGGGGGTGGAATTCGAGGTGGCCAAGATTATGGACAGTAGGATGATCCAGGGCTCCCTCCAGTACCTGGTCCATTGGAGAGGATACGGGCCGGAGGAGAGGACTTGGGTACCTGCTCGTGATGTTCACGCTGGGGTATTGATCAGGAGGTTCCACCTTCTCTTCCCCACTAAACCGGGTCCTCTTTGTAAGGGTCCGGTGGCCCCTCATAAAAGGGGGAGTACTGTAAAGGATCTGCCAGGTACTACGTCTGTGTATACTCCCGGGATTAATCAGTCGACACCTGAGGCCAGACCTCTTAGACTGACACCGGCTCCCACCAACCAGGGCGGCAGGCTCAGGACTGGGAGAGCCTATCGCGGCCTGGTCAGTCGGAGTTAGCTCCGCCCCCTGTCCATTTATACCTGCCGTGTTCTCTTCCTCAGTGCTTGTTATTCTTCTTGGATTCCTGGCCCCACTGCTGCCTTGCTCCAGCCTGCTTCTGCCGTGCTTCTGCCTTGCTTCAGTTCCGCTTATCCTGCTTCGCTTTGCCCCTGGCTTGCTTCCTGCTCCGTGCTCTCGTTGGTATACTCCACTACATCCTGATCCTGACTGTCTCATTCACCGCTCCGTTTCCTCGCGGCGTTCCGTGGGCTACTGCCCCTTCCCTTGCGTGTTCCCTGTTTGTTCTCCCTTGCACTTAGACAGCGTAGGGACCGCCGCCAAGTTGTACCCCGTCGCCTAGGACGGGTCGTTGCAAGTAGGCAGGGACAGGGCGGTGGGTAGATTAGGGCTCACTTGTTCCCTTCACCTCCTTCCTGCCATTACAGAGGCAGCTGCAGACGACGTTCAGCCCGGTTCCTCAAAAACTCTACGGAAAATCTCAAGGAACAGGTGCAAATTAGAGGACTCCGGACCCTCTTGTTCCCAGATGGGATTCGCCCATACCAGGGTCTTGCCAGAGAGGAGAGAAACAATAAAGGCGACCTTTGCCTCACCAGAGGGGAAAAGATGACCACGTAGCTTGAAATGAATCTTGCATTGATTTATGAAGCCTCTACAGGTCTTAGCATCCCCGTCATAGCGAGGAGGTAGAGGCAGCAAAATTCAAAACCCAGAACAGGCAGGTGGGTTGTAAGGAGGTGGAGTAGGAGGATCAGTCACGCGTGGAAGATCCAAACGGTCAACAATGGAGTTAACAGCCTGTAGCTGATCCTGTCATGCATGGAGATCACGCATGTTAGCTTGCATTAACTTAGCCACCGTATTGGGTTGACCACCGGGGTCCATGGCTGGGAATGAGCATACTCATTACAGGAATCAGTGGGGAGCTGCAGCCACATGTCCTGGTGTCTCCGGGGAGGGAGCCGGCAAGATGAGAGTGTCCTGCAGTCGCGGCTGCCGGTGAGTAGTACGTGCGGGCTGTCAGAGACTGCCGGCACAACATCAAGTATAGGCATGAATAGGCCTGAACCCCCTTCGGGGCAAGCACACAGAACTGGCCCATGAGAAGCGGCCCAGCCTTAATCTGTTTTCCTCCGCCTGCTGTATAACAGCGGCAGAGGTAACAGGGGAAAATATACAGCCACCGTTGAAAGAATATATACAGCCACCATTGAAAGAAGGTGGCTGGTGGTGATCTCACACAAGTCCCAGATACATGAATAAGCTGTTAGCAAAAGAAGAATCAGGAACTAAAACCTATTGGTTCCTGATCCTGCGATTGAACTTGATGGACATATTTCTTTTTTTCAACCGCACTAACTATGTAACTATGTAACAAATCCCACTTTATTATATATAACATGCATGCTAGAGACCCCTCTCCCCATTACTATATCTTACATGTCTGCTAAAGAACTCTACTTACTATATAATACATGCAGGCTAAAGACCCCCATCCCCAATTACTATATATTATATGCTGGCTAGAGACTCGATCCCATCACTACATATTGCATGCAGGCTACAGAACCTCTTCCCTTATTACTATATATTACATGCAGGTTACAGACCCCCCTTTCCAATAACTAGATATTATATTCTTACTATTATTATTTTAAAGGATTGAAAGCTACGTGCAAATTTCACTTTAATTGGTTACGCCCCTCGCCACTCCCTTAAATATATAAAGCACACCAGCAACACAAGGAGGAAAACAAAAGTGGAACATAGAAACACCTAATCACACGTTGGACAGTATGCTACCCCTATACAACTGCCAATATATTCAATAATATGGACAAACAGTGACCATATAGTGGTCAGATACCAGTTCTACACAGCGTTCTGCAGAGAATTATCATGCTCCAGACTACACAGTAACCATATAGTGGAAGATGTGAGTTTTACACAGAAGCTCTGGAGACTATATAAGTGATTACTGTCTTCTCTAATTAAAGTTGTTCACTTTCCCTATTCTTATCCATCCAGTTCAGACCGCCTATACTCCACCCTCTAAACAAAATCACCATCCACAGTGCCACAGACAGTAATAATGATCCCTTGGTGCTCGACACAATAAAAGTACCCCCCTCAGTAACTGTGCCTACTTTGTGCTCCTACACAGTAATAATGCCCCCTTTGTGCCCCCTGTAGATGGTGCCACAGTGCCCATGTACATAGTGCCATCTGTAGATAGTGCCACACACTGCCATATGTAGATAGTGCCCATGTAGATAATGCCCTAGTGCCCATAGAGTTAGTGCCACACTGCCCCCCTGTATATAGTGCCCAGTGCCTATGTAGATTGTGCCACAGTGCCCCTGTATATAGTGCAACACTGCCTCTTGTAGATAGTGCCACAGTTTCATGTAGATAGTGCCACACAGTGCCACCTGTAGATAGTGCCCAGTGCCTATGTAGATAGTGCCCATATAGTTAGTGCCACACTGCCCCCTGTATTGTGCCATATTGCCCCCTGTAGATAGTGCCCATATAGATAGTGCCACAGTGCCCCTATATATAGTGGCACACTGCCCCTTGTAGATAGCAACTCAGTCCCCATGTAGATAGTGCCAGAGTGCCCATGTAGATAGTGCCAGAGTGCCCATGTAGATAGTGCCAAACTGCCTCCTGTATAGTGCCACACTGCCCTCTGTATAGTGTCACACTGCTCCCTGTATAGTGCCACACTGCCTCCTGTAGTGCCACAGCACCAATGTAGATAATAGCACACTCACCTGTTCCCCTTCCCGCGCCGTGCTCTCCTCCAGCGATGCAGGCCTGGTCTCTTCTGACCAGGCCTGCTCCAGCGGAACGACATAATGGATCATTGCAGATCATTGCTTCATGACAGGAGCAAACGAGCACTATTTGACGATACAGCACGTTGAGCAGCGCTTGTTTTTACGGCCAATATTGGTCCGTCCAAATGACCTTTAAGGCTACGTAATCCATTAAAGGGCATTTGTTTTAAAATAAAAAGGTCAATCATTGTGTTTGGTGTAACTTTATAATTAGTTTTTATTAAAAAAAAAATTTACTTTTTGAGATACAGCTGCTCTGTATTCTCTATTCAGAGCAGCTGTATGTAGCACTAAATCCTGTTCCTGTAGGTGTTAGACTGCTTTATCCATTCAGAAGCTGTCTTTATTCTGCCTGTGGTTTTTTTCAGAAAAGAAAGAACTGATTCTGACATCATTTTATTGGTATACCTGGTTTTAATTTCCTATGTCACTAAATTACTTTTCCTGAGTCCAATGTAAGTGAACATTTCGTCAAACTTGTGTTTTTTCAGCAATAGTGAGCTATATACAAACAAAGATGTGGGTGGTCTGCAGGGCTCTTTCTAAGGATGACCTCATTTATAGCAATTTTGTCGATTATCTACTGCCCAAATCATTAGCTAATTATGTAGAGGGAAATTACATTATTATTTCGCAATTAGCACATTTAGTGGTAAGGTGAACACTTTAAATCATTATCACTTACTGAAACTGCTATAATTAAAATGTGTAAAAGACAAGACGTTCTACCACAATAAAAAAAAGAAAAACAGCAGTGAAATCAAATTTACAATAAAAAGATGATGACATTTATGTGTTACAAAAACTTACATTTTGGGATTTTCACTCTGAAACATATACATCAGTGGTTTATTAGCAACTATTTACCTACAATTGGGCCATGTAGTATTCTATTATATTTTATTTTAAATGTAATAATTATGGGATAGCTCATAGATACATATAAGTACAAAAGATATTGTAATTACTGGAGTCCTGGAAATGGTAACAACATATGCATATCACAGAATCAACAAATGGTCTGACTAGGTGCAGGGGTTGGTTAGATGTGCATCTGCCTATCTATTTAACCCTTTAGTAGAAAATGAAACTACCCCCCTATATGACATACTGTTTATACTTATATGCTCTCTGATTGGTGTGGGGGTGATAACATGAACAAAGTCCATGTATCCATGTAAAAATTGAAAACACCGGAATTGTTGTTTTTTAATCACTTCAATATCCCACAAAAAAATGAAATAAAATGTGATCAAAAAGTCACATGTAGCCCAAAATGGTACCAATAGAAACTGCAGCTGGCCCCGCAAAAAATTAAGTCCTCATACTGCTCAATTAACAGAAATATAAAAAAGTTATGGCTCGACAAAACACAAATTTTATATTTAACAATTAGTTTCTTCCTTGTAAAAGTAGTAAAACATTAAAAAAAAAACATATGAATTTGGTATCGCCGTAATCGTATTGACCGGTATAAAAAACATGTCATTTTTATTGCATGGTGAAAGCCGTAAAAACTAAACCCCTCAAAAGATTGAGGAATCTCAGGTTTTTTTCAATTTCACCCCACAAATTATTTTTTTCCAGTTTCCCAATACATTATATGGTACAATAAATGAAAAACTACAACTCGTCCCGCAAAAAACAAGCCCTCATATGGCTTTAACGACGTAAAAATAAGAAAGTTATGGGTTTTGGAATGTGGGGAGGAAAAAATGAATACGAAAATCAAAAAAATGTCTGTGACGGGAAGGGCTGTGAATGGCAGCAATCTAGAAGCAGAATATAATTTGATGAAGTTGGTTACTTCCATTTTATAGGAAACACATTTGTAATGGAGTTGCCTGGGTCTTTATATGTGGGAAGGAAAAAAGACTGGCACAAAGGTAAACAACTGGCAACTTATTCCAAAACTCAGACTTGCCCAATACAAAAATGAGAAACTGTTCACCAGATGTTAAGCATTGCCTTCTTTAACTAATAGACTGCTGGCAAAGAACATTCAAACAATCGTGTTAAGACTAAATGGATCAAGTTAAAATTGTATTAAACTCAAGAAATATATAATAATAAAAAAAATAATAAAATCATATTACTTTTGTAAAACAAAAAGTTCAATAATATGCCATATAATGTGTCTTACTTCACTTGTAGAAAATGAAAAACAGACTGGAAATAAATGGACTCCCTACATCATAAGAAAGATAGTATGAAACTGCTATTACCACTACTATTACCATTATATTCTCTATATTCATAAGCTTCAGGCTAAATTAGTAGCCAGGCTCTAACATACAACAAGAGGACCTCTCGGCAGTGTTCTCTGCTCATTCCATATGCTATTGAATTACTCTCTCCGCTCAGTAGCAGCAATTCGCCATCAGTAACTGGGCTTAAAGGGTATGAATATCAAGTGTGATTTGTTGCGGATTTGGCTCTTTATCTCAATTATTACCACACCCAACAAAAAAGAAAGCTTCATTCAGATGGGCAAATTGTGCGCATGTTTAGCTGCCCATAATCCAAATGTAACACCTGGACATCTGTGGTTCCACTGAACCAAACTTACACCACTAAATCCCTGAAAAATTTAGTCAATGGTAAAAAATGGTTTAGTCTTGATTGAAAAAATGCATATAAAAAATATAAATATAAATTACAAGCCTATAAATGATAAGCCTATTGAAAGTTGTGCTACATTTTGTAATAGCAGACAGACATTTTAAAGCCATACATAAATTAAGATGCAGCTTACTTGATGTGCGATGTCTAAGGCGCCAAACAATCTGGGTCAACAGGCTCTTTAGAGGTAAATCCGGAATTAAGCACTAAATAACTCTTTCTCTGGCCAGACATAAAAGTGTACCTGTCCACGTTCTTGCGATGTCTGCATCGTCTGCTCCTAGGATGCTGGGTGGCGCATGCACATGGCTGCCTGACCAATCACAGAGGAGGGCGCCCTATTTAACCTTCAATTTGACCTGCTGCTATTGCCACCTACAGTTGTTAAATTGATGTAGTTTGCTTATATCCTTTTTGGACCTGCTCAACATTTACTTCCGGTTTGACGGATTGACTGGCAACACTATTTGTTTGTAACCCATCCTGTACCTCATCTGGATTTCTTCCCTTTTCCGTTTCCTGACTGGCTAGTTTGACTTTTATATAGGTTTGTGCCCCATTACATTGCATTTTTGGCTACCATCCAGTATTCCCGATTGCTGCTCTCAACCACTCATTCCGCTTTGTTTTTCTTGCCTTTGTTCCACCAAAGTTACCCAGAGAATCAATTACTGAATAACTGGCACATATTTAAGTTCTGCAGCCTGCAGAGTACCAAGATCCAAACAAAGTCGGTGGAAAAGGGTATCCTATAGGTGAAATGTGAGATTCATTGTCCGCCAGAGTGAAAGGTGCTGCCCCAGTGAAGTCTGAACCCTTTTGGTCAGTCAATCTGATTAGTCCACCACTTGTCATACGTACCTGACCCCATACTGTATGTAGTGATCAGATATCACCCTGAATGTGCTATTGCTGACTAATAAACCTGCTCATAAGGGCTTACAATCTAGGACTATTGCCCTAAAGCTTATTACCTGAGAGCTCACAATTTAGAGGGGATTCCTGACAATCAAGGCTCACAATGTGTTTCTATGACAAGTTAGACCATGCTCCTAAGAGCTTACAATCTAAAGAAAGGGATACTCAGTAAATGCTCATAATCTTAGACTGGACAACCTAAAAGTGGACAACCCCTATAAGATGTCTAATGCTTATACCATAATTTAAAGTGTGATGTTATATAACATTGTCTTTTAATCTCTCATTTTAAGGGAAACCCTGCTCACATGAGCTTACGCTCTGAAGATAGGAATCCTCTCTATGAAAGTATGTCAACTATGACAAGCAGGACTAACTCAAAAGAGAGGATTTCCAGAAATTAAACTGAATCTCCAGTGTTTATTTGCATTAGAAAATAAAGGACCATCTCTATAATGTCATCAATTATGTTTCGTCGTGATTTCTGTTGTTACTGTTTGATGACTGCTGCTGACGGACTAATGTCAGCAACTGCCATTCAGCAAGATAGAAAGGATATATAGAAAAAGAGGAAGAGATAAATAGAGACGGAGAAAAGATTATATCAATAGATAAATACATTATAGTTTTTGTGACAGGCTAAATAAATGAGTCCCATTATGTTTCTAATTATTTTGTTACTTTGTTTCTTATGTATTTTGTTACTTTAAAAAAAAAATCCCTAGGGGTGGCCATATTGGAGACACACTGTGTCACACTGTGTCACCGCTGTTTAAGTCCTGCTCGCTGACATTTCCTGGTTCAGTATTTCATTAATGGATAAATATTGTTATTACATGTATTTGATTTCAGTCACACCTCTGATATATTTATTTATTGCCGACTGTGGCTAAACAGTTCTTGTTAGGCCGAGTTCCCACGGGACGGATACGCTGAGTAAAAATCACGCGGTGTCCGACCTGGAACCAGCAGGACATTCCATCCAAAAAATCGCACCTTTTGCGATTTTTGTCAGGCGGAAATTCCGCTGCGGAATAAAGCCGTTCATACTTCACCCCTCCCTCATTTGACGTCCGCTCCAGCCTCCCTGGATGACGTTTCAGGCCATGGGAGTTCACATGTGATCCAATGTCATCCCAGGAGGCCTGACGGTAGGAAGAATGAGGGCGTTCTGGATAAGTAGGATTTTTTTTTCTTCCGGCGTTGTGATTTTTGCAGTGTAAACGCTGCGATTATGCCGCAAAAGTCGCAACACTTGGCTTACTCTTGTGGGTTTTGCATCCCCATTGAATTCAATGGGGAAAACCCGCAACAGAAGATCAACAATAACGGAGCATAAATTGACATGCTGTGGAATTAAATTCCGCACAGCAGGTCAAGTTATTAACGTTTACGCCGCAGGTTTTGTCCGCAGCGTGGGCATGAGATTTTCTAAATCTTATCAAGTTTGCTGCTACTGTATACGCTGCGGAATTTCCAAACTGGATTCCGTTGCGAAAATTCCGCAGAGTTTATGCTACGTGGGAACCCGGCCTTATAATTAAATGTGGCTCTCAATCTAGTACAGGTTGGGGACCTACAGGTTGCCATATAGTAACTATAGTAGATAAACAACACAGGGAAGTAAAATGATGAAAAGAAATGAAAAAGTCCTAAATACATTGTACATAAATTGATGATTCAGAAAATTATATTTATCAACAAAATATCAATCTTTAGGGTGTGAATGAATCAGATAAAGTTATATATCATTGCTGCTGGCTCAAGGATATGATATATTGTAACAATAGGAGTCCCAACGATGAGAATGAAAGCTTCTTTTTATGGCATACAGTATTTTTTTCTATACAAGGTGACCAGACAAGACTACATAATAATCCAAGAGCTAAATTCTTATCACATTATGCCTAATAGTAGTATCATTTTAAACATGACATCACTTGCTATATACTTGCCTGTATTGATTACTACTTGTATTGAGGGGAATAGCAGTTCCAAGTATTGGAGACAGAGCCACCCATACTTTTGGCCTTGTTCACACAGAGTTTTTTGCACGAAGAAAAAATCTGCCTCAGAATTCCTTCAGCAATTTTGAGGCAGATTTTGAACTGCCTGTGCTTTTTTTCGCAGTGTTTTTCTCAGCGTTTTTTTGCCCGCAGCCGTTAAACTAATGCAAGGATTTTTTTCTGCTATTTGTTGGGGGTTTTACCTCCTCATTGAATTCAATGAGGAAGACCCACAACACAAAATCGGTTGCGGAAAATCCGCAATATTTACACTACGTGTGAACTTACACTTACAAGGAAAAAAGTAATTGTTAAAAATAAAATGTATTTTGTGTCGGCACATTCCGAGAGCCATAACTTTTTAATTTTTCTGTTGATTGATTGGTATGAGGGCTTATATATTTCGGAATGAGCTGTAGTTTTTAATGTTACCATTTTGGGATACATGCGAGATTATGATCACTTAATATTCCATTTTTTGTGGGAGATAAAGTGCCCAAATAACAGCGATTCTGGCGTTTTTTTTTGTTTTTTGTTTTTTTACTGCATTCACTGTGGATGTTAAATATTGTTAAATATTAATAGTTCAGACTTTTACAGACGTGGTGGTACCAATTATGCTTATTTTATTGTTTTTACAATGATTTAGGGGGGAAATGGGAAATTGTTTTTGTTTTTTTACTTTTAATATTTTTTTATACATAAAAAAAACTTTATTTTACTCTTACTTTACCAGTCCCCCCAAGGGGACTTGAACCGGCGATCGTTCGATATTGCAGTATATCCTAAATCTGACAGTTTCCTTCTGCACCTTTGCCATCTGCACCCCACAATCGCCCCCTCTTTCTTACGGCTTAGATGATACGGTCACTTTTAACCGCATCATCTAAGGGGTTAAACGAGCGTGTTCACACTCCATATTCCCCCTAACCGGCTATGACGTAAGTTTCCATCATATGTCAGGAATAGGTTAAATATCCAGTCTACCGCGTAACTTGGTGCTTGTGCAATCACACCATGCAATTGGAAAGTTCCACCAATCAGGAGTGAATAACCCAATATCAATAGAAATCAATATTAATTTGCAATCAATCCATTATCTATAAAAAAGGAGAACTTTTCATATTTTTTTTATCAAGTTTCTTTTATTTGGAGGTTTTCCTGAACTAATGCTCACAAGTTAACACTTTAAAAAATTACTGTATACTTTTCAATGATAACATAACAAATGACCTGTTATGAAGAAATATGCTGTGCATTGGTTGGTTTACATATACACATAGGCAGCGTCCATAATCTCATAGCAGCTCAGATAATTAATACGGGTGTCTTACTTGTATGAAATATCTTCATGAAGATGTGCTAAGTGCGTGGGTATATGACACGACTACCATGGCACATACAGCAGTTGAGTGGTATGATTTATTAATGTTATTCATACATCAGAATTTTCACTTGATTGTCCATATCTTATACAAGAGTCATATTTTCCATTTGATTCTATCATCGTTTTGAAAGCAGTAGTAATTATGTTACATTAATGTAATCTGATATTTTCTTCAGATGTACATTTTTCTTGATTTGGATTACAATTTTTATTCGCATCTGAAAGCCATATCTTTATGAATTACAAAATTGGTTCACACAGGATAAGAGCCAAAGTTCTGTCATCTTGGTTTATACACTAGAATTATAAAACAGAATTGGACGAGCTTTTTCAGATGTTTCTACTAGCCAGCAGTCCGTAGCAAACATTTCATACCACTCTATGTTCAAATTCAATCACTAGGCAAAATAGAAGGAACAGGACGCATACTTCCCATAGGAACACAGTGAGAATATGGAATGTGGAATCATTCATCTACAGGATTATTTCAAAATGTGTTTCTTTAGGACAGCATTATAGATGAAAACTTTTGGCAGTCCTTCTCAATGAATTAGAATATCATCAAAAAGTAAATTTATTTCAGTAATTCAATAAAAAAAAAAAAAACTCTATATATTATATAGATTCATTACACACAGAGGTATCTATTTCCAGCATTTTTTTTTTATTTTAATGTTGATGATTATGGCTAACAGTTTATGAAAACCCAAAATTTAGTGTCTCAGAAAATTAGAATATTGGGTAAAAGTTGAAGATTGTAGATGGTGTGACACTCTAATCAGCTAATCAACACAAAACACCTGCAAAGGTTTCATAAGCCTTTAAATGGTCCAGCAGTCTGGTTCAGTAGCTACACAATCATGTGGAAGACTGCTGACTTAGTTGTCCAGAAGACAGTCATTGACACCCCCCACAAGGAGGGTAAGCCACAAATCAGCATTGCTAAAGAAGGTGGCTGTTCACAGAGTGGTGTATCCAAGCATATTAATGGAAAGTTAAGAAGAAGGAAAACGTGTGTAAGAAAAAGGTGCACAAGCAACAGGGATAACCGCAGCCTTGAAAATATTGTCAAGAAAAGGCCATTCAAGAATCTGGGGGAAATTCACAAAGAGTGGACTGCGGCTGGAGTCAGAAAAAAAATGCTGGAAATAGATCACACTGCGTGTAATGAATCTATATAATATATGAGTTTCACTTTTTGAAGTGAATTACTGAAATAAATTAACTTTTTGATATTCTAATTCATTGAGAAGGACTAGTACTGTTCAGACACTCCATGGAAAAGCATGGTGCTGTTAGTTAGTAAAAATTATTATTATTAAATAAATAATCATGATAAAAACCTAATTACGTTCTGTAATATGCCTTGTGTCAAAAAATGTTTTAATTAGCAAAACGTTCTCTTTACTTACTCATAATGTCGCCCCCTGGTGTTCAAATGATTTACCAATGTGCACGTCCAACTAATAAGCTGCATGCCAGTGGACATGCATGCTCAGTTAGACCCTCAGTTAGGACATTGGCGCATTGACGTTTATTACAGTCCAGGACAACCAAAAGAAAAAGTCTTCTTCTCTGCTTGTCAGCCGAATAAGCTTAGTGTGCGCAGTACAGTGCTCAGAAGAGAAAATAAGTACTATGCACACCAATATGGAGTTATTTATCCAAACAAATAATTTATTTATTTGTAGCCAGTGACAGTGCGACGTTTCGGTCAACACCTTGACCTTCCTCAGGCACTTTAGTCAATGCTGGTCCTGCGTGGATGGCGCTGTAAGATTGGCGGGTAACCGCTGCGTGAAGCGCTACCAGTACAGTACAGCTACCAATACAGTGCTCAGATCCTAACAGACGGAGAAGAAGCTGCCTCTATACCACAAGCACTGCTACTCCGTTGCTAAAAAAAAATACTATGTTGAAATGTATCCGGGATGCGAAGCATCTCTGCGAATAACCATATGCAATTTTTTCTATTCTCTGCCACTGATTGAAAAAGCCTGTATAGTATTTAGGTAATGGCAGCTACAGTGTAGAGTGATGCTAGTGATGTAGTCAGAAAAGCCATTATGTTTCATTATTTTAAATTATGTCATAAAAGGTTTTTGTGTTTTTTAGAATTATAGAAACTCTTTCAGGGAAGGTTGGGGACAATATAACAATGAATGCATGCATATAGGATGGAGAATGGCAGGCGGTGATGTATCAGCAGGGAGGTGGGAGTAGAGATAAATCTGACGCAAGGGGCTTTGGCAGTAGTAGGAAAACATAAGGTGTGATCACATAATCATGCCCCGACGCCTGCCCACAATAGCGCAGTTTGGCCATGGCACAGAGAAGGAAGCAAGAAGACTTATTTACAATTGAAAGATATATTGACAGGTGTTATAGTGTTAGAAATGGTAGAGAACTTTTTATAAGCAATAGATGATGTTTGGTCAGAAAATTAGGCGTGGGAATCCTTTAACCCCTTACAGTCCAAGCCATTTTTTGAAATGATTTTTTTTCATTTTATTTTTATACTCCCTGCCTTCTATGAGCCATCAATTTTTTTAGTTTTCCATCAATAGAGTGGTTTGTTTTTTTCCGGAATTTGTTGTAGTGTCTAATGGCACCATTTAAAGTACCATATAATGTACTGGGAAACTGAATTACAGTGATACAAGATTTATATAGGTTTCTTAAATGTTTTACTCCTTTTACAAAGAAAAAAATTGTTCGAAAATTTTTCCATATTCTGAAAGCCATAACTTTTTTATTTTTTCGTCGATTGAGCGGTGTGAGGGCTTATTTTTTGCAGCACGAGCTGTAGTTGTTATTAGTACCATTAGCACATACAACCTTTTTGATCACTTTTTATTAAAAAAAATGTCACCGCTAAGTTGACCAAAAAACAGCGATTCTGGCATTTTATAATATATTTTTTTACGCCATTCACCGTGTACATTAAAAAATGCTATATTGTAATAGTTCAGACTTTTACGGATGCAGCAATACCAATATTGTTTATTTTTTAATTTTTTACATTGCTTCACAGGAAAAATGTTTTTTTTACTTTAAATTTTATTTTTTAAAATGGCACTACTAAAACCTTTATTTAACTTTTTTTTTACACAATCTATTAGTCCCCCTAGGGGACATGAACCAGTAATCATGTTTTCAGTACGGGACAGTTGTCCTGCAGCGAGGCAGGGACTCCTAGCATCGTACATAAGTATGATGCTAGGAGCCCGGCTCCCTGCACTGTGTTCGGTCCGGTACTTGCGGCCGAAATACGTCCGTCAATTACGGACGTAATTAGTGTGTGTGCACATACCCTAACAGAGGCAGAGTGACGGCAGTCCTGGGGGCCTTCATTAGGCCCCTGGGCTGCTATGACAACCATCAGCACCCCATGATCGCGTTGTGGAGCTGCCCCCCTCTCTATAACACCTCAGATGCTGTGGTCGCGATTGACCTCAGCAATTGAGGGGTTAAATGGCCACGCTGTTCCTAGCCGTTAGTGGTGGGTGTCAGCTGTAATACACAGTTGACACCCGCAGCATATGAACGCACTCCATACTTCTCCCCCTGCACCACAATGTGCACTTACGTCAAGGTGCGTTAAGGGGTATAATGCCTCATTCACACGACCGTTGTGCCACTCGGGCGTGTTTTTACTTTTTGACCAGGTGGGCGTTGTGGAGAGAAGTGTATGACGCTGACCAATCAGTGACCAATCAGCGTCATACACTTCTCTCCATTCATTTAGTCAGCACATAGTGATCTTACTAGATCACTATGTGCAGCCACATACACACACACTTACGTTACTGAAGTGTCCTGACAATGAATAAAGATCACTACCAGCCAGGACGGGATTTCTATTCAGAATCCTGACACTTCGGTAACGTTTGTGTGAGATTTACAGCACAGCAAGCGTAATCTCGTTTTAAATGACAGTTTACAGTGTAATCTCGCAAGATTACGCTTGCTGTGCTGTAAATCTCACACAAACGTTAGTGAAGTGTCAGGATTCTGAATAGACATCACGTCCTGGCTGGTAGTGATGTCTATTCATTGTCAAGACACTTCAGTAACGTTAATATGTGAGTAAGTGACTGCACATAGTGATCTAGCAAGAACACTATGTGCTGTGTAAATGAATGGAGAGAAGTGTATGATACTGATTGGTCACTGATTGGTCAGCGTCATACACTTCTCTCCACAACGCCCACTTGGCCAAAAAGTAAAACACGCCCAGTTGTCCATTGAGAAACTCATTAGCATAAAGCTAAAATAGGTCATAACTCAGTCAAAAATGATCGTTTTTCTAAATAAAAAACACTGCTGTTATCTACATTACAGCGCCGATCACATCATGTACAATATAGGCCACTTATAATGTGGTGACAGAGCCTCTTTAAAATCTGTTGTGTTTTAGTTGTCACCAGGGGTTGCTTGTTTGTTCATAGAAGTTGGTAAAACCACATAATTGTTATTTAGGCTCTGATAAATAAAAACAAAGAATTGAACATTTTTCCATGACTCTACATCCATTTAGATAAATGGTGAGTAAAAACTGGTATTCTTATATCATTCTTATTTTCCCATCAGCATAGATATATAAGGACTTGTTTTTTTGCAGGATGAGTTGTATTTTGAATGCCACGATTTTAGGTTACTTCCGGTGACACAAACACATTATCTATCTATCTATCTATCTATCTATCTATCTATCTATCTATCTATCTATCTATCTATCTATCTATCTATCTATCTATCTATTAATCCAAATTTTGGATTACTGTATAGCTGGGATCTTGGTCTGATCCCTAGGGCTTGCACCCACATTTTTTCAGGTGCTGCTGGACTTTCTGTTTTTGCTATCTATCTATCTATCTATCTATCTATCTATCTATCTATCTATCTATCTATCTATCTATCTATAATCTGTCTATTAGATAGATAGATAGATAGATAGATAGATAGATAGATAGATAGATAGATAGATAGATAGATAGATAGATAGATAGATAGATAGATAGATAGATAGATAGATATCATTTTTTGAGGGACCTCCCTCAATGTATTAGTTGTCTAGATGTCTTAGTGAGACAACTCCTTCAATCTTCCATGCTTGACAGAAGAATTTTAGAAAAAAAACTTGGAGGATAATGGCGCTGCTGATGTAAAGATTCAGTTTAGATCCTTTATTGAAGTCACTACGTGTTCTGGCACCATACCGATGCCTTCATCAGACCTGATGATTTTAGAGTTTTGCAGCATTGCTGTATCTTTTATTGCTCTTAGATCTTCTATGTTTGACATAAGGAATCAGACTCTCTTCCAGACCTTCAACTCCTCTTTCCATACTGGTTAGGATTAGTTTGACCTCTTTTCTCAGGACAGTAGGGGACACATTTGTAATACAGTTTCTTTTGTCCACTGGTACATACTGTTATTGCTAAAATCTATGGAATTTAGTGAAATATACCAGGGGTGTAGACTGGCGGTAGGGGCAGGCAGGGCATATGCTGAAGGGGGCAACAAGGTATTTTAACATAGGGCTAGGACAGAAAACTAAATAATTGCACTGGGTGTAGAAATACCTACCTACGATGGTATGTGAATTGCTTTGGTGTAAATTGTGATGTACCCTGTACACAATGTTGATTATAATGTACAGTGATGCTTGGTCAGGGGTATGTCCAATATCACCTGGTCAGCTTTATATACACTTTTCAGTGCCCTAAATATTTCTTTCATTTATAGCCTTGAGAGGTGGCTGGGGGTCCAGTCTCACACAATGACATCTCAGATGCAGTCACTTCCTATGAGAGGTGCTGTCATACAACCAATGGAGTAACTGAGTATTCTGTACTGCTGCCCTAATGATAACAAAATAATTATTCACTGTAAGCCACGACATAGAGTGGCTTCTGTGATAGGGAAGGATTCATCTAAATTTAAAGGGACGGTAGTCCCAGATTTCTAATATCGTACTTACTTTTAAAATATTGGCCCTGTTTATGCCAAAATCATATTCCATATTGGGTTAGCACTAGAAAAAAATATTACACTATGCTATAGCTATATCTTAATAATATAATGTTGATCCCTACTATAAGACTGACAACTAAAATACAGCTAACAGGATCCACAGCAAATTTTGCTCCCTTTTGCTGTACAGATGAATTAACGTATCAGTCCCCATATTACCTTTGCAAATGTTGTATATCTGAAAAAAAAAATTTCTAATCCTAAATGCATCACTTACCCCAATGCTAAATATGTAACAGCCCCCTCCCCCGCCTACTTTGTGTCATGATGCCTTATGTGGCAGAGGGGCCTTTTGAATAACTCAGCATGACCTATAGCTACTTACCTCACCTACTATCATATCTTTACTTTGTAAATACCCAAACTACAGTAGGTATTTCTCTTTGGAGGCTTTAGCGTTCACATTAGCGTCAAGTCTTCCATTCATAATGGAGTCGTGACGTCACTGACAGCTATGATGGATCCTAGCGAATTGGCGTTACGATATATTTGACAGCATACTGCAGACTACTTGCTGTCAAAAATACCAGAACCGGTGACATAAAGCAAATAATTATAGTGTGAACATTGCCTAAGATGGTTGTTAGGTGATGACTATGAAAACTTGTTAATATTTACCTTTGATATAGATATTGAGCGGGTAGCAATAAGTACCATCGGTTGATATTCTATTAGAAGAAATATGGTGAAAAATAAACAAGCATAGGTTAAAAATAATATTAACCATTGCTTGACCATCCAAGCTTGGGAAACTTCTCACGGGGACATATTAAAATACAAATCAGTTTCTCAAGCCTTGCTTGTTGCTTATTCAGGTGGCTTCAAGAAATCTGCACAGTTTGTACTCTGAATGTTTAATAAGCTTAAAACACGAAATATCTAATGCGACGTGAACTTTCTAGTGTTATTTCATCACCGTAAAAGCAAAGTCTGAGAATCAGTCATTGCCTAGGTTTGAATGTGAATTCCAGCTTGTAATACCCAGGCTAGATGTTTCAGGAAATCAGTATTAACCTATTAGCATGCAGTTTTCCTTGGAGTAGAGCCATCTTCACACTGAGCCTGATTCCCTGCTCCAAGTCTTCCTGTCACTGTTCCGTATCCTGGATCTAGCCTAAGGCTGCCTTTGACGGATCTCCAGCCATTTCCTGCATTCTACACTAGCACTAATTGAATTTTTGGGTGGCCTTGCTTATTTATTTTCACGGAACACACTGGGTTATATTTTCATGCCATTTTCTCAGCAGTGCAGCATTTCATTCTCAAACTCAGTGTAAGAAGAGGAGAAGAATGAAAGAGCAAAAGCAGGGAACATGCTATGGATTGATTTGAGTTCTTCTATAGTGCCAAATGGAAGAAATATATGTAATGGAATCTGCATTATGAAACAGCGCTGCAAAGAGCAAAATATCCATAAAAACACTTCAGACTTGAATTAATTTACATATACACACATATTGGTTAGACAGAAATATGATATTTGGTCATGTTCCAATTCTCAATATGTTAATTAACTGATTTTTTATATATATATATATATATATATATATATATATATATATATCTATATATATATATATATATAGATATATATATATATCTATATATATATATATATATATATATATATATCTATAGATATATCTATATATATATCTATAGATATCTATAGATGTATATCTATATATATCTATATATATATAGATATATATAGATATATATATAGATAAATATATATATATAGATAGATATAGATATATATCTACATTGATATGTGTATATATATATATATATACATACATATATGTATATATATATATCTATATATATATATATATATATATATATATATATATATA
This sequence comes from Rhinoderma darwinii, assembly GCF_050947455.1. Classification (NCBI taxonomy): domain Eukaryota; kingdom Metazoa; phylum Chordata; class Amphibia; order Anura; family Rhinodermatidae; genus Rhinoderma; species Rhinoderma darwinii. The sequence goes on along the minus strand of NC_134691.1, from coordinate 159,908,009 downwards.
TAGATATATATAGATAGATATATTTACATCATATCTTGCAGGTTTTAAGAAAATATCTTATATTTTAACTAATTCAATATATTTTTAGCCTTTCGAATACTTAATATAGTATCAGTAGCTTAGGATATCTTTATTTACTAATATAAAATGCTACCATATATTATGTGTGCTGTCCTAGTCATAAATAAGATGCAGCATTATCTAGAAAATTCTTAATGTAATACACATCTACTAATTCAACTAAGAACACAGTATTCACTGCAAATGAATGATGATGATTCACATTTTGTAAAAGTGCAAATTAAAGATTCCGAGATAACAAAATATTTAAGACTTTATTGTATGTAGACTTTAGATTTGTAGATAATGCCTACCAACTATATAAGGTCCACACTAGCATTTTTTTCCGGAATGTCTTTTGATTGCCGCAAACAAATGCACATAAGTAGCAGTTTATCCCATAAAAATGAATAGGGATCCTTTGACTGATCCGTCATAATTAGTGATTTTCACCAAAAAATACTGCAAACAATAATCTAGAGTGGATGTGCCCTAAGCCTTATATACTTTTATACAATATACAATTGTGCTTGTACAGGTCTAGAAAATGCATTTGATAATAGGGTTTAATGTAAAGGTCTATGACATATAAATGTAACACTTAAAAATAAAAAATAAATGTATTGTGCGCCTCTAATCGTCATAGATCGCATTATGGCCTATTTGCATCCGATAATTATATGATCAAGATTTGAGATAAATCTTTACCTTTACTTACAACTGTGTTTTAATCTTTTATAGACCGTTTTATAATATATTCATAAGAAAATGTGCAATAAGTAATTATTGGACATTTTTGACAATGGTCCTTTAAAACCCTTTTCATTTATTCTATTCTATTATATCTTCACAAGGACGGCAGAAAATATTTATTTGCTATTGTATAAAGTTACTGAAAACAATACCTAAAGTATATAGTGTCAATTATCCTAACAAAATATTGGCAAACAGGTTAATAATTTAGCAAACGTCATAAAATAAATAAATATAATAAATAAAATAAAAAAAGACTAAACACTAAAAGTTTTTTAAAAAATGTTAAAAAAATACACGAATTTTTCAAATAATTAATTTATTTAGAACAAGTAAACTGTAGTAACACGCTGTAAATATTATAAATATGGTAAGCTTAATATTATATTGAGATAAATCAATAAATATTGACATTTTAGTTAAAATAGTCTATAGTATAAAAGTTTAAGTGTAAGTATAAAAGAATAAAGAAATCAAGACTTGTTTAGTGTGCCTTTAAAATTACAATGAATACTGCAGCTGCCGGGGTTGTCTTCTATATAAACTTCCTGACTATAAGAATGTGAATCTATTTAAATATTGCCAATGCAATAAAACAAGAGCACTTAGAAAAGATTAGCGCTCTTTTAACATGATGATATTGGTTTATAGCAAATAAATAGAATAAAAATGTAGGTTCTATTTGAATATTTACTATTTGAATGTAAAGATGCTCATGATTTTATTGTATTATTATAGGTCAGTGTTAGTTTGAGTATTTAATCTCTGTTAATTTGCCTTATTGAGAGCTACAAAAAAAAACAACACAAGTTTTTTTAGCTCTGTGCCTTGGCAACATCTGGAAAAAGCATGATAAATGTATGTTTTGTTATGAAGTTCTTTAAACATAGCTTGTCAGGACTTACCGCTACTTTCAATTAATGTTTTTAGTCCAAAGTACATTTTGCAAAACCAAGTTTTCCCAAGTTGTCCATTTAGAATTTCTCATAGATAAATAAATGTATATTTGGTCAATAAATTATACCTTTCTGTTGTTTTTTTGTTTTTAGTTCTTTTTTTAAATAATTTAATTACATAATTTTAAAATAAAATCTATTTATTAATAAAATACTAGATAAAAATTAATATTGTATAACAAAAAATCTAATTTTAAATGTTGATATAATTAAAAGAATGCAAAATCAAAATACAGGTTAACTAAATATGGAGACATTTTGTAAGAGTATATATAGTAGCACATGATCTCATCCACATATACAATGATAACTGAAAGCACAATTGCAGCCACAGTTAATATTAACACCAATGGTATTAGAATCATTCCTAAGCTAAATCCTAACCACAAAAAAAAAAGATTTTGCTGAGTATCTTTGTTATAGTCTGAGTATTATTAGGATGGACCATAACAGCAACGCACTTGTAAAATGAGCACCTGGCAAAACAAGCATACATTTGGACACCAAACTCACTCTATTGCTGCAGGCTTCTATGCATATTTGAGTATTGCAAGTATTAGATTTTGGAGCATGCCTAAAATGTTGCACAGTAAGGCTGGATTCACACGAGCATGTTCGGTCCGTAATAGATGGAACGTATTTCGGCCACAAGTCCCGGACCGAACACACTGCAAGGAGCTGGGCTCCTAGCATCATAGTTATGTACGAGGCTAGGAGTCCCTGCCTCTCCGTGGAACTACTGTCCCGTACTGAAAACATGATTACAGTACGGGACAGTTGTCCCGCAGCGAGGCAGGGACTCCTAGCGTCGTACATAACTATGATGCTAGGAGCCAGTGTGTTCGGTCCAGGACTTGCGGCCGAAATACGTTCCGTCCATTACGGACCGAGCATGCTTGTGTGAATCTAGCCTTAATGGAAAGGTTTCATATGTAACTATTTAAGCGCCTGGTCCTACCTAGAATAGGCTGTTGACAAAATGACCCATGCCTGCAAACTGACTGTTAGACATGAGGTGAATGCTTAATGGTGCCAGTATGTGCTCCATTTTCAGTGCCAATAGTACTTAAAAAAGTGACGGTTTTTATATTAGGGCCATATTCTATTACTAACCTCATTGGTATTGCTCTTTATTTAAAAATAAAGTAAATTTCAACTACATTTCACATCTAAAAACATTTTTTTTTCTTTTTCATTTGAAAAATGTTGACGTTGTTTAATCTTAACACCAGCAAAGGCCGATATGGCCAGTTATAAAGAAACTTAAATTGCTAGATTTGAATTAAATGAAAACACCAGATTTCAGTGTCATAAAACACCAAACTATACACAATAAACTATAAAAAAAAATAGATAATAATAATCTAAGAATTCATATGAATTTTCATGAGTTTCATATTGAATGGTTTTTATGGCTGCGATCCAACTGATTTTATGAAATAATGGCGGCCTCCAGTCACTATCAATGAGGGACCTAGCAGCTATAACGAGGTATTTTCAAAGGTTTACTTTTCTTTTGCTGGTTGACTTCATTAGACAGGAATTTGGAGCTGAATGAATTTGTTTGTTGAGAAGTCTGGACGGGACCATGCTGACCATTCTTATGTATTTTTTGTGTTGCCAGGGAAGGATCTGATGAGCTATTCTAGGGAATCTGAGTATAGCATGAAAAGTAGGGAGGACAAGGGGCACCCCTGACGTGTTCCTCCTGAAATGGTGATGGAGGGAGACAATGTCGAGATTGGAGAAAGCTACAATTGTTTTTTTTTATGTCCATTATAATATTGTTTGTGCTATTTCAGGTCAGGAATTTGAATAGTACATAATATAGTAAACATTGGGAGGGACTTAAACACTCTACAGCATAGAATGCTTTGCAACTTTTTATTTTTTTACGCCGCTCACTTCACTTAAATGGAGTGGGTGGGCTTAGAGGGACGGGTGGAGCCAAATTGTACTAGATGCGATCAGGTCGATTTCTAGTTCAAATTGGTTGACTTTTGTAATATTATTAGCGATTCCTCTGCCAGGGACAAAGCCTATGTTAGAACTTTTGAAAAGATCTTGAGTTTAGTACAGATTACAAGGATATGACAGTTAGGGCATGACCACACATGGCGGAATTCCTCCGCAACTGTCCGCATCAATGCCGCACCTAATCCGGGTTGCGGATTACGGCTGCGGATCTGCACAAAATGTGCAGAAAATTGATGCGGACTAGCTGCTGCGGACTGCGGGAAAAGTGCTTCCCTTCTCCCTATCAGTGCAGGATAGAGAGAAGGGACAGCACTTTCCCTAGTGATAGTAAAAGAAATTCATACTTACCGGCCGTTGTCTTTATGACGCGTCCCTCCTTCGGCATCCAGCCCGACCTCCCTGGATGACGCGCCAGTCCATGTGACCGCTGCAGCCTGTGCTTGGCCTGTGATTGGCTGCAGCCGTCACTTACACTGAAACGTCATCCTGGGAGGCCGGACTGGAGACAGAAACAGGGAGTTCTCGGTAAGTACGAACTTCATTTTTTTTTACAGATACATGCATATTGGGATCGGTAGTCACTGTCCCGGGTGCAGAAACAGTTACTGCCGATCGCTTAACTCTTTCAGCACCCTGGACAGTGACTATTTACTGACGTCTCCTAGCAACGCTCCCGTCATTACGGGAGCCCCATTGACTTCCTCAGTCTGGCTGTAGACCTAGAAATACATAGGTCCAGCCAGAATGAAGAAATGTCAAGTAAAAAAAGCAAGACGTATCCGCAGCACACATGACATGTGCATGACAGCTGCGGACTTCATTGCGGAACTTTGAATCTCCATTGAAGTCAATGGAGAAATTCCGCCATGAGTCCGCCACTGCTCCGCAACAGACAGAGCATGCTGCGGACACCAAATTCCGCTCCGCAGCCTATGCTCCGCAGCGGAATTGTACGCATCGTGTAAACGAACACTGCTAAATTAAAGTGTAAGTCAATGTAGAAACGGCTCCGCTGCGGATTAACGCTGCGGAGTGTCCGCAGCGGAATTTAAGTGCAATTCCGCCATGTGTGAACCCGCCCTTAGGGCTTGTCCACACATAGCAGAATTGCTGCGTATTTTCCGTCCGGAATTGCGGACGGAAAATATGCAGCAGAATACAATAGCATCAAAGTAGGTGAGATTTAACAAATGCTTAAAATTTCCGAGCAGAAAATCACCTGCGGTGTGTGCCAGGACGTTTATCCGAATCTGCAGCGGCTGGAGGCGATGTCTGTTCAGTCTTCCGTCGCTCTGGTGAGGGACCTGCGGGAGGAAGTCACGTCACAGCGTGAACTTGCGAGATTACGCTGTGCTGTGAATCAAGCTAGGGTGGAATGAAGAGAAGTGTTTGACGCTGATTGGTCAGCGTCATACACTTTTCTATACAACGTCCACTTGGTGAATAGAAAAAAAACGCCCAGTTGTGCATTTAGAACAAAATTGCATAAATTTAAAAATGTTCATAACTTGGTCAATAATAAACGTTTAAAAAAACCAAAAACACCCAGTAGTTATCTACATTAAAGCGCCTATTAGATTAGGTAGGAGACAGGGAAGTTATAAACTAGTGACATAGCCTCTTCAAGGCTAGGTTCACATTCTATATGTTCTTTTTTTTTTTTGTCACTCACATCGTGCAATAAATGTTTAAGGACCAAAATACACGATATATTGTGTATGTAAAACTGCATAATCTAGACCCTAAGTTCTTAAAATGCAGTACGTGTACCCAAGAGGGTACTTGCCATATCTCTAGGAGGTACTAGCACTGTACTCAATCTGTGCTTCTAGTAGGCAGCATAGTGTATGATCATAGCCTTGGGGTATTTTGACTTGCTGTATTAGTTAAAGCAGGGAGGTACTTGACTTATGCATTTTTATAATCAGTGATCTAACTAACTGATTGACAATATGGCTATATCAATAGTTGTCCAATCTGCTTTAATCAGTTGTAAAAATTGTAAAAAAAAAAATATAAGTAAATAAAAACAGAAAGAAACATTGTGTCCAAAAGGATTGTGTGAACTAGGCCTAATAGAGGGGTATTTAGCTCTAGACACATTCTTTTAGATAAGGGATGGAAAGAGAACTGGTAAAAAAAAAATATGAATAACATGGATATCCACCCGTTATGAGAATTAGCATTAAGCATTATCTCCACAAACGATGAATGAGACTTACAATAATCATTTACTGTCTCCTTCCCCTTCACTTGTAGATTGTAAGCCCTCGTGGGCAGGGTTCTCTCGACTCTTCATTGTTTACATGGTTCTTGTTCAAGTGAATAGGACAGTGGTGCAATACCTTGCACAGCCGCTACAAACGTAACTGCGCATGAAAGCACAAACGAGGAGGAGAGCCATGTAAATAATGATGGTGGGGTTTCAAGAGTCAGACCCCTCTCCCCCGATCTAATATTGATGGCCTATCCTAAGAATGGCCTACCCTGATAGGCTATCAATTTTAAAAACCTGGTTAACCCCTGTAGGCTCATGATTATTGTACTTTTTTTTTTTGTCTCATATTGTTTTTAAACCATTTTTAATATGCCCTGGAATTTATGGCTACAAAATATGTTGTTATCCAAACAAATGAGATGGAGAATCTGAATAGTTGAAACGGTTGTAAGATTAAAAAAAAAAAAAGTCTGCTTGAATAGGGATGAGCTGCAATACCAGACACAGCCCATGGACAAGAGTAGTCCAATTTTAGGGGGGGGGGCAGACATTTTTTTTTGCTTACCACATATAACCCCTTATTAAGAAAAGAAACACATTTTTACATTATACAATGAATATTCTACACTAAGGACGCTAAATACCGGAGCAGATCTGGATGTGTCCAATCATTAAAAAAAACATTTTTACACTCATTCATAAATGCAAATGTGATTATTATTTTTATCAAGGTGAATGAAATAAAAATTGTGAGAAAATATTAAAAAAAAACATTAGTGAGCAAAAGTTTTAAGTAGAAGTAGAAATCTGGCCTAATATGTTGTAAAGAGTATCTCATTGTATGGACAGCATCAACAGAAAAGCCCATTGAAAAGAATTGTCACCGCTCCCATCACTTCCTGCAGATTTAACACTAATCTACGAATAACTACGAGTATTTTTAGTTACACAAAATAATGAATGTGTGTTTTTGTATGTTTTGTTTAGGCAAACAATGCCTGTAGGTCAGCAGTGCACAGACTCGCTGGATCTCGTTGTTCTTCTATGAGCCAAGAATGAAAGCAGCGAGAATTGTTTCAAGCTTCTGAAGATTATTTAATAATACAAAAGACAGACTTTTGTTTCTGATGTGGAGTACTTGACTGAACCTCTTCCGGAAGCAAGAAAAACTGTCTGATATTGCTGTGCCTTATCCTGAGAAAGTATGGGAATGTGACACGCGGTGGACACATGATGTTATCAGTATTGTTTCAGTGTTGTACATATTGTGCTTGTATATTTCAGCTTATAACTACAAGAATGTTTTCTTAGATTCTTTAGGGTCTTTCTTGTACATTTTCAGAATCGTTCAGAATCACCATACATAGACGCTCATTCTCGAAATCCTCAAATCTTCAATGTTTCAGAGGAAATTTTGACATTGAGGTTGTATGTAGTACACAAGTAGTTGACTTTTTAACCCTGTCCCGACATTTGACGTATCTATACGCCAAAGTCGGGTAGGGGAAGTATGGAACGGGCATACGATGTGGGTGTCGGCTGTATGTTACAGCCGACACTTTACAGTAACGAGCGGGATCGCGCTCGAGCACGTCAATAGCGACCGCAGCATTTAAATCGTTAGAAAGAGGGGGGCGACCCCCTCTAACAGCTCATCGCGCCCCCCGCAATGCAATCGCGGGGTGGCGATAGTTGCTATGGCTGCCTGGGGGCCTAATGAAGGCCCCCACGTCCGCCATCTTTGTGCTCCTATTAAGCCCTGCCTCCGGCAAGGCTTAATAGAAGCCTGTCGGAATCACGATATACTGCAATACATTAGTAGTGCAGTATATTGTGCAAGCGATCTAATGATCGCTGGTTGAAGTCCCCTAGGGGGACTAATAAAAAAAAGTAAAAATTTGTTAAATAAATTTGTTTTTTTATGTAAAAAATAAATAAATATTAAAAGTTCAAAAAACACCCCTTTTCGCATTTTCCCCCTAGAGCATAGTAAAAAAATAAATAAATAAACATAATTGGTATCGCCGCGTCCGTAAAAGTCTGAACTATTACAATATATAATTATTTAACCTGCACGGTGTACGCCATAAGAAAAAACTAATTGTAAACGCCAGAATCTCTATTTTTTGGTCACCTCATCTCCCACAAAAAAATGAAATAAAAAGTGACCAAAACGTTGCATGTACCCCAAAATGGTATCATTAAAAACTACAGCTAAAACAATAAGCCCTCATACCAGTTAATCGACAGAAAAAAGTTATGGCTCTCAGAATTTGGCGACACAAAATAAAGTTTATTCTTTACCCTTAGGTTTTTACTTGTAAAAGTAGTAAAATATAGAAAAAACTATATATATTTGGTATCTCCGTAATCGCATTGACCCACAGAATAAAGTTGAAATGTTGTTTTAATTGCACAGTGAATTCCGTAAACACGGCGCGCAAAAAACCATGGAGGAATCGCTGTTTTTTCCATTTTCTACCCCACAAATAATTTTTTCCCGTTTCCTAGTACATTATATGGCACAATAAATGGTGCTACAAAAACCTACATCTCATCTGCGCAAAAATCAAGCCCTCATAGGACTAGATCGATGAAAAAATAAAGAAGTTATGGCTTTTGGAAGGTGGGAAGGAAAAAACGAAAATGAAAATCTGAAAAATGGCTGTGGTGGGAAGGGGTTAATACCACTTCAAAACAATAAACCTAAAAGAAAACAAAATTTTATAAAGTATGCTGTAAAACTCTTTATTTATACGTTTTTACAGTACTCTGCATTTGCTTGAGCAAACCTTAATTTATTATTTAATTGTTGTGATCCATTTTCATGTGAGTGGAGACAGAAAAAATGTATTAGATCATGACAATATTTATAGCAGCAAAGCACGTGAACCCAATCTAAGGGCTTATGTAGACGAACGTGATATACGTCCGTGCAACGCGCATGATTTGCACGCGCCTCGCACGGTCCTATGTTAGTTTATGGGGCCGTGCAGACTGCCCGTGAGTTTCACGCAGCGCGTGTCCGCTGCGTAAAACTCACGACATGTCCGTTATTTGTGCGTTGTTCGCGCATCACGCACCCATTGAAGTCAATGGGTGCGTGAAAATCACCCGCAGCACACGGAAGCACTTCCGTGTGACGCGCGTGATTCGCGCAACAGCAGTAAAAAGTATGAATGAAAACAGAAAAGCACCACGTGCTTTCCTGTTTACAAACATACAAACAGAGTGTCATAATGATGGCGGCTGCGCGAAAATGACGCAGCCACGCATCATACGAGGGTGACACACGGAGCTGTTAAGTACCTTTTGCGCGCGCAAAACGCAGCGTTTTTTGCGCGCGCAAAAGGCACATGCTTGTGTGTATCCGGCCTAAGGGTATATTCCCATGGTGCGGTCAAATCAGTTTATTGATGCAATTACCATGAAATTGCATCAAAATTCATTTTTTTTGCATTGATCACAGCAATAAACCGCAATTTGACTGCATCGTGTGAATATACCCTAAAGGTGGTCTAAGTTCAGTTCAGTAGAATTGCAGGGGGTCATAGTGTTGCACTTTCAAAACAAGCACTAAAACGCGATCATATCACAGCAGTGTGAAACTGGTCTTTTGGGGATGGGTACACAGTAACTTTGCAGCATTTAAGCTTTACTTTATTTCACTGCAACGGTCAGATTTTAATTGGTGAGATATTTAATTAATGTGAATGGGATGTCAAATGGAAGCATCAAAACTGCTGACAGTGCGATATAGGGGAGGGGGAGGTTATTGTAACGATTACAAGTGCCACTCTCTGCTCTGAGAGACGGCTGTAGCGTTAGATCAGAAGCCAACTAGAGCCGTCATTTAGAGCAGAGGGTCGGAGCTGGCATCCTGCAGTGAGAAGAGCCAAGGAGCCACTTGCACATCAAGTGCCCACCTTAGAGGCACTTGCGACCACAGCGCCAGGGGAATTAAACATCGATTTCTCGATCATGAACTTGCATGACTGAGACAAAAGGTATAGTGACAATGCCCTGCCCTATATAGCACTGTCAGTAGTTTTGAAGACTCAGAACTGCTGACAGATTCCCTTTAAGGGCGGGTTCACACATGGCGGAATTTCACTTAAATTCCGCTGCGGACACTCCGCAGCGTTAATCCGCAGCGGAGCCGTTTCTCCATTGACTTTCACTTTAATTTAGCAGTGTTCGTTTACACGATGCGTACAATTCCGCTGCGGAGCATAGGCTGCGGAGCGGAATTTGGTGTCCGCAGCATGCTCTGTCTGTTGCGGAGCAGTGGCGGACTGGTTGCGGACTCATGGCAGAATTTCTCCATTGACTTCAATGGAGAGTCAAAATTCCGCAATGAAGTCCGCAGATCTTATGTGTGCTGCGGAGCGTATTGTTTTTACTACCATGACATTTCTTCATTCTGGCTGGACCTATGTATTTCTAGGTCTACAGCCAGACTGAGGAAGTCAATGGGGCTCCCGTAATGACGGGAGCGTTGCTAGGAGACGTCTGTAAATAGTCACTGTCCAGGGTGCTGAAAGAGTTACGCGATCGGCAGTAACTGTTTCTGCACCCGGGACAGTGACTACCGATCTCAATATACATGTATCTGTAAAAAAAAATATAAGTTCATACTTACCGAGAACTCCCTGCGTCTGTCTCCAGTCCGGCCTCCCAGGATGACGTTTCAGTGTAAGTGACGGCTGCAGCCAATCACAGGCCAAGCACAGGCTGCAGCGGTCACATGGACTGGAGCGTCATCCAGGGAGGTCGGGCCGGATGCCGAAAGAGGGACGCGTCACCAAGACAACGGGCGGTAAGTATGAATTTCTTTGACTTTCACTAGGGAAAGTGCTGTCCCTTCTCTCTATCCTGCACTGAATAGGGAGAAGAGAAGCACTTTCCCTGCAGTCCGCAGCGGCCAGTCCGCATCAATTTTCTGCACATTTTGTGCAGATCCGCTGCAGAATCTGCAACGCAGATTCTGTGCGGCATTGATGCGGACAGTTGCGGAGGAATTCCGCCATGTGTGGTCATGCCCTAAAAGACATGGTTCAGTGCAGCGGAGAGGTTGGCATACATTGCTAGTCACATTTCCTTACAGTGAATGGAGGGAATCAAGGGCCTTCGGTTAAAAAAAAAAAAAGTACATATAAAGAAAAAGAAAAATACATAATGAATCTCTCAAACTTAAAGATTGTTCCCTTGGATTCGTTTTATAACATTCATCGGACATATCAAATAAGCCAACAAAAAGATCAGATATTTCTGGTTTGCGCTAGCTGCATCCCTCTCAATCTTTAATGACTTGATTCACATCATAAAACGCACTCATGAAAAGGCCCCTTTAACAACAAAGTCCGGTGCAAATAGTTTATTTAGTTCATTAAGAGTATATTTAGACAGCAAATTTGTTGTAGAAATTTTTACGACTGTCCCATTTATCTGAATGGTGCTTGCAGAAATCCATTGTGCATACTGCATGAACAACCCCATTCATATGTATGGAACAGTCATAGGCCTCATGCACACGATCGTGCTTTTGCAGCCGCAATTTATCTTAATTTTTTCAGAAAAATCGCAGACCATGGTTTACACGGATCCGTGTGGTGGCCGCAAATCCGGACCAGAAAAACTCAGGGCATATCATTTTACGGACCGGATTTGCGGATTCAACAATACTGGTGAATTGTTGTGGATCCATGGGTCCTGATGAAACGCGGATGCACAATGAAGGTTTTTTGCAATCCAATGAACCGCAACGAACCCGTGGTTTTATGGACCGCAAAACCAATGAAGTCGTGTGTATGAGGCCATACAGTTACGTAGCTGATAAGGTTGAAAAAACACAAGGTTAACAAGTCCAGGCTCCAATCCTACCGAGTCACAGAAATTTCTGCAACAAATCTGCCCTAAAAGTTTTTTATTGTACTATCCAACCTAGAAGATATACGTTCCCTTGGGCCTTATTCACACCTTGCACTTTTTGATGTGTTTTCTTTTGCCAAAACTATGACAGGATCTAAAACGGAGGAGAATAAGGGCGGGTTCACACATAGCGGAATTTCACTTAAATTCCGCTGCGGACACTCCGCAGCGTTAATCCGCAGCGGAGCCGTTTCTCCATTGACTTTCACTTTAATTTAGCAGTGTTCGTTTACACGATGCGTACAATTCCGCTGCGGAGCATAGGCTGCGGAGCGGAATTTGGTGTCCGCAGCATGCTCTGTCTGTTGCGGAGCAGTGGCGGACTGGTTGCGGACTCATGGCGGAATTTCTCCATTGACTTCAATGGAGAGTCAAAATTCCGCAATGAAGTCCGCAGATCTTATGTGTGCTGCGGAGCGTATTGTTTTTACTACCATGACATTTCTTCATTCTGGCTGGACCTATGTATTTCTAGGTCTACAGCCAGACTGAGGAAGTCAATGGGGCTCCCGTAATGACGGGAGCGTTGCTAGGAGACGTCTGTAAATAGTCACTGTCCAGGGTGCTGAAAGAGTTACGCGATCGGCAGTAACTGTTTCTGCACCCGGGACAGTGACTACCGATCTCAATATACATGTATCTGTAAAAAAAACATATAAGTTCATACTTACCGAGAACTCCCTGCGTCTGTCTCCAGTCCGGCCTCCCAGGATGACGTTTCAGTGTAAGTGACGGCTGCAGCCAATCACAGGCCAAGCACAGGCTGCAGCGGTCACATGGACTGGAGCGTCATCCAGGGAGGTCGGGCCGGATGCCGAAAGAGGGACGCGTCACCAAGACAACGGGCGGTAAGTATGAATTTCTTTGACTTTCACTAGGGAAAGTGCTGTCCCTTCTCTCTATCCTGCACTGAATAGGGAGAAGAGAAGCACTTTTCCTGCAGTCCGCAGCGGCCAGTCCGCATCAATTTTCTGCACATTTTGTGCAGATCCGCTGCAGAATCTGCAACGCAGATTCTGTGCGGCATTGATGCGGACAGTTGCGGAGGAATTCCGCCATGTGTGGTCATGCCCTAAAAAGGCCAGGTTCACACACACACATAGTTTTGATGCAGTTTTCGGCTTAATTTTTCTGGCCAAAGCCAGAAGTGAATCCATAGGGAAGGAAAGGTATAAATAAAAGACTGATGTATGTCCTTTCTTTTGTGAAAAACATAAAAATGGTCTGAACGAGGCCTAAAACAACTGTAGACACCAGATTGTCATCAGACATTGACAATATAAATAATGAAAAAAAATTATGACATTCTATTTTTCATTAAGTCTACCAACAGCAGCTGTAGTGGGGGTGGGGAGAATTGGGCTGCATTATCCATTTCTTACAATTTACTTTAGATGCTATTTAATATTATCCTTGAGCGCCCCGCTGTGATTTATTTATTTAAATGACCATTACCTAGAGCAGGAGTTGTGTTCGTTTGTGTTATGTCTACAGAGAAGTTCATTTCCTAACATGTCTATATCCTTATGATGGGCTGAAATTTTTACTGTGAACAAAGATATGTTGTGCCCATTTTTCCCAGCCAATATCTATTCTGTTTTTTTATTAATATGAATGTACCTCTCCAAGCCAAGAAAAAAACTTTATGATAATGAGCACATTTTCAAGTTTGCATTTTTAATTGATTGTATTTTATCTTTTCCACATAATATAAAAACATAACAAAGCATGCTTGTGTCATAAAAATGTATGTATATTTAAGAAGCAAACTAAAAATATATATACAATAAATGCAAACTGAGCACATGCTGTATCGCTGAAAGCAAATGCATATTTTATTTATATAAAATAATGAAAGGGCTATTTAGAGCAATGCATTATTTGTTCATAACCTCTTTGCCATATACTGTAAATCTTCTAAATATTCTCTTAGTAGGGGTAATTTCAGACGAGCGTACTATAGGTAGGAAAAATCTGGAAATATTCCCGTTTTCACACGGGCCACTGGAGCAGACAATATGCTGACACTTCCTGTTACCTGAAGCTCACTTGTCAGCTTTGCTGTATAGGCTGGGACCCTCATTAGGGGATGGGGGGGAATTTAATAACAGCTCTATTCTTCTGTTGGAGGCCTAGATAAGGCAGGATAGTAACACAATTCACACAGAAAAGTTTCTGTATGCAACCTCCCTGTCACTCTCTAGTCTCTCGACATTTCTCTGGCAATTAATTCTAATTAATTTTAGCTGCCATAAAGCAAATACAGACAATGTAGAAAATAAGTTTGGGGGGCGTGGCCAAGTGGTGAATGTGAGCGGACGTGTGTGACCGGAGCTCCTGCTGTCCCATCCTGTAAGCCCCTTATAACCCAAGAAATTCGGGGAAAAACCTATCCCCAGTACTTGCCTTAGAGCTGGAGGTGGTGGTGCCAGAGTGCCCGGCCGTGATGACCCGCTCCAAAAAGCAGAAATCGCCGCCGGCGAGTCCCGGGTCCCGCTCCCAAGATGGCGCCGGCGAGAAGGACGGCCGGACCAGAGGCCTCAGGCAGGACGCAGCAGAGAAGCTGGAGTGCTTCGCCTGCACGCCGAGAGCAGGGGGTGCGGCTGCACTACAGGGAACATCGGCAAGGGATGAGGCTGCTGGCGGCTCCTCATATGGATCAAGGTATTCTCCTGTGGCAGGGGACACGAGGAGTGAGGATGAGGAAGAGGAGGAGGAGGGGAGCGGTGCCATGCGGGACCAGCCAGGTGCTGGAGGGCAGGATGGAGAGAGGAGGGGGGAACCCTCATTGAAGGACATATTTGCTGCAGTAAAACAGAATTCCATGGTCCTCAGTGCTTTATCGTGTCAGATGGGTGGATTGAAGGAGGACATTTTGTTGCTTAGAAATGACCTGCAAAAAGTCGCAGAACGCACCACTGCTGTAGAGGGGAGAGTTTCAGAGATGAAGGATGTTATACCTAATATACGGCTGGATGTACAAGCTCATTCTCAGGCTGTGGCAGCCTTACTAGCAAAGACAGATGATATGGAGAATCGGCTGAGACGGAACAATGTCCGCCTTGTGGGAGTTCCAGAACGTGTGGAGGGGTCGAATCCAGACGATTTCTTTGAAAATTGGCTGATCTACACATTTGGCAGAGAAGAATTGACACCCCTATTTGCAATGGAGAGAGTGCACAGGGTGCCGACCAGACCCGGTCCTCCAGGGCGACCGCCAAGACCCGTTCTCATCAAAATTCTACATTACAAGGATAGAGATAAGAGCCTGAGGAAAGCGAGAGAACGTCAAGATATCTCCTTTAATAGGGTGAAAGTATCCTTTTTTCCTGATTTCTCTATGGAAGTGCAACGGAAAAGATCGCAATTTACGGATATAAAAAGGCGCCTCCGGGCGTTGCAAGTGCAATACTCCATGATGTATCCTGCTCGGCTTCGGGTGGTGGCCCTGGGCACGATGTCTTTTTTTGAAACAGCGGTTAGATGGTTGGACAGCCATGAGAGTCAATTGAGACCGGAGGATGCGGCGGGACAGCGCTGAGATGGAGTGGACTGGCTGGGATGACATGGCCGGTGATCCGAGAATATGGAAGGTGCTGTAGCCTACTGCAATAACTGGCACTGACGGCCCATGGCTGTGTTTGGCATCCTGGGTGCCTTTGCAGGCCTTTTTTAAGTTACTGCTGAGGACTGGGGGTGGGGGGGGATTGTCTATGGACATTGAAGGGAATGCATATGTTGACGGGATGGTTGTGTATTTGCAAAGGCCAGTGGGAGAAATGGTCAGTTGAACCAGGAAAATGAAAGGCAGTGTTAAGGATCTGCCAGGCACAGCTTCTGTATCCACTCCCATAGGTAATCAGTCTGCACCTGCTTCTATGTCTGTGAGACTGACTCCATCTTCCACCACTCAGGATGGCAGGCTTAGGAGTGGGAGAGCCTATCACAACCTGGCCAGACGGAGCTAGCTCCCGCCCTCTGTCTATTTATACCTGCCTTTCCTTTTCCTCCTTGCTTGTGATTCTTCTCTGTTGGTTTCCTGGCCCTGCTGCAGCTTCTTGAACTACTTGTCCCTGCTTCGTATTGACCCTGGCTTACTGACTACTCTTCTGCTCTGCGTTTGGTACCTCGTACACTCCTGGTTTGACTCGGCTTGTTCACTACTCTCCTGCTCTGCGTTTGGCACCTTGTACTCTCCTGGTTTGACTCGGCTCGTTTACTAATCTTGTTGCTCACGGTGTTGCCGTGGGCAACTGCCCCGTTTCCCTTTGTTCTGTGTTTCCTTGTCTGGTTGTCTGTCGTGCACTTACTGAGTGTAGGGACCGTCACCCAGTTGTACCCCGTTGCCTAGGGCGGGTCGTTGCAAGTAGGCAGGGACTGAGTGGCGGGTAGATTAGGGCTCACTTGTCTGTTTCCCTATCCCGTTCATTACAGGCAGAGTATGGTTTCACTGATTGCGCGGTGGGCAGTGTTGGCCAGCCGTTGTTTGCTGCTCTGGGCTAGGACAGAAGATATCTGTCGCCCCAACCCTTTGAAGGGGGTAGGTTTATTGGGGTGGTTAAAGGGGGAGGGGAGGGACGGGGTGGGGGGGAGTTTGACCCAGCCGGTTAGTTATGCACAATTACAGTTACAGGGTACGGCGTATCAAGATATGTTGAGGGATGATGGGATCACTTAATTGGAATGTTCGGGGCCTGCGAGACTCAAGGAAACGGCAGGCGGTGTTTGCACTTCTCAAGCAACAGGAGGCACGGGTGATTGGCTTACAAGAAACACATATGACGAGGGACTCGGTCTCCATGATGCATAGGGCATGGATAGGTCAGAGTTTTTATTCTTATCACACTACCTATTCCAGGGGGGTGAGCCTTCTCATACACAGAGCAGTACCGTTTATGTGTCACTCTTCTTCCCGAGATGGGGAGGGGCGGTATGTTGAAGTGCACTGTACTCTTTACCATTTGGAATGTGTGTTGGTGGTGCTGTATGTTCCTCCTCCCTTTTCAAGTGGGTGTATTAGGAAAGTGGTGGAAGAACTGTCTAGATTCCCGGAGGTGCCTTTACTTTTGATGGGGGATTTTAATGCTGTGATGAATACTGATATGGATAAATTTGGCACGGTGGGGGGAGGGAGCACAGCGTTTGGGCGTCTTATTGCGGAGATGGGTTGGCGGGATATATGGCGGGATAAACATCCAAGAAAAGAAGTTTGGGTCTGCAAAGTGGCATCCCCCAATGAATTTTTTTTTTTAAATGAAATAGTTGCAGTTAATAAAAAATAAAAAAAATTACAGACATGAGACTATTCTTTAAAGGTAATGTGTCGCTAGAAAAACATTTTATTTTTTTTTAGTTAAACAGTTAGTGTATAGGTGATTAGACATTGTTCTAATTTTTTTATTTTTTTCACGAGTCAGGAAATATTATAAATTAGATTCTAATTTATAATATTTCCCAGCGCTGGTCACTAGATGGAGCAATTCCCAAAATTGCAGCATTGCATGTGGTAAAGCAACCACATTGCTTTATGCTGCAAAATTTGAGAAAACTCACACGCTCTAGTGAGCTCTCAGAACCCCCCCTCCTTTATCCTGGCTAGTGCCGGGAGAAACGAGGGGATTGAACGGTCAAACCTCCTACACTGTATGTCGCCATTTTTTGAGCTAACACACAGTGTAGTAGGTTAACATACAGTGGTAAACACACACTAAAACACGAACATACATAGAAATAACTTACCTGCTCCTGCCGCCGCCGCTCCCTCCGGTCCATCCGCTCCGTCTGCTACCGCCGCTCCAAGTGCACAAGTCCGGAAGCCGCGACCGGAAGTAGTAATCTTACTGTCCGGCCGCGACTTCCGGTCCACAGGAAAATGGTGCCGGACGTCGCACAGTTCAACTTGGAACTTCCCACACAAACGGCGTACAGCATAGTGGATGGAACGGGCCCCGTTCGCATTCACTATGGGACTGTAGCTGCCGTATTCCATGTCTGTATGTGTCGTTAATCGACACATACAGAAATGGAAAAAAAAATGGCAGCCCCCATAGGGAAGAAAAAGTGAAAAAATAAAAAAAAATAAAACACAAACACACAAATAAATGAAAAAATGTTTAATAACACACTAAAGTCAAATTGATGTAAAAAAAAATTTTTTCATGCCACTGGTCCTTTAAAGGAATTGTCTCAGCAAGACAACCCCTTTCCAAATGCCATATTAGGGCTTATGAATGTCATAGAGGGGGAAACCACGATCGGGACCCTCCTCTATTATTCAGAATCGTGAGCTTCTGCAAACCGAGGCTATTGCTCTGGTAGTATCGGCCCGAATGGCTAGCATATACTGTAATACTTCATATCATAGCAGTGCCCGCTGCATGAGAAATGTTTGGCCAACCAGACGTTTCATTAATAATAACCGCTGATTGCCGGGGGTTAATGAAGCCGTATCTGCAGCAATCTCCTAATTGATGGGCTGGCTTGTAAGGTGTTATATGAATGGTGACCGGTGTTGTCTTTGTACCAAAGAAATTTCAAAAGTGTGCCTCTACTTTTACATGTTACAACTTTTAAAGGCAATGTATCACCTTATACAGCTATGTCGACGGAAATGTAAAAAAGTTATAGCTCTTTGAGTGCGACGATGGAAAAACTTAAAAAATTGCTTGGTCATTAAGGCCTAAAATAGGCTGGTCACTAAGGGGTTAAAATAAGAAACTGAGAAACTTTCTTGTCTTTTTCATGCTGCTATCAATACTGAATCTATTGATCATAACTAAAGAAAATATTTCCCCATTACTACTGGGAAAGCATCAACAAACAGCCAAACTAGAGGTGATGGGTCCTACTTGTATTTATATTATGTTATATTCTGCAGGTTTTACAACTATTAAATACTGTAAAATCCTTACTCAATAGATTTTATTATATTTATAAAATTTAGATATTAATAGCACACCAGTTAAAAATGAGAAAAAAGAGAAATCACACCTATCAGTAACATTTTCGACCCTTCTGAATATATAATGAAGCTTCACTTATTTTCCTGAGACTGACATCAAATCACTAAGGCTTAGTGAAAATCAGTAAGAGCTGACAGGTTTAGAGAAATGTAAAAAGATGAAAATAAACACTGTAGACCTTGCTGTCTGTAGACAATGTAGAAACCCGTATACAACCCGCCAGCCAGATCTGCTTCTTATTAAAGAAAATAGCTCTTCTCCACAGGCATCTCCCGTACCATGTTGATTTTGTGTGTGTGCCCATGCTTGTAGTACTCGGAGAATCCTGCCGTAGCAGTTCACTTCTAGCTGGAATTGTAGTGATTCAGAAATCAACACTCACAGTATGAACCCTTTTTTTTTTTCAGAGTTATTCTAAGAGCTCAATTTATCATTGAGTAAAAGATCCCGAAGGTGTATGTAGTGGCTGGTGAAGATCTCAGGAATATTGTATGTATTAAACTACATGAGAAAAGTGATGTAAGAATATAAATGCATATTTGTATTATATTATATTGTATTATATTTTTATTATATTTGTATTATAATTTGTATGATTGTATTATAGAAGTATCAGTTACATCTAAGTCCGGGGGGAAAAGGGAGCCAATGACCCGTCTAGCACATAATAACCAGTGGTTGGGGAACCTATTACAGATTTTGTATTGGGGCCCAGGACCTATCATCTATTTTTTAACTATAGGTAGTTTTGTAATCCACGTAAAATTGCTTAAAAAAAACTCTGGGTCACCTCTCCACTGAGTCTCGACCTGGATGAATTGATATGAATGTACACTGTGCAATGCTTAATTTCCCCTGTGGTGGTGCTGTAGGGAAATTAAACACTTATTTCCAGGTTTTCCCACACATTACAGATATTTGCTGGGGCACCCAGATGGAAGACACTGTGTGATCTGCTTATTGTCAATGGACCCTTCTACCAAATAGGGATTATCGAAAACAGACAATCCCTTTAAAACGTACTGAACATTTAAAGTGGCTTTTCAGAAATAGTTGTCATGTGTGTGTACATTAGAAATAACAATATTTCTGCCCATTAGATGACTTGTATTCTGCAGTTTTTAGCAGTTTTCCTCTCTGCAGGCTCTATCTCTAATTCTTAGTTTTCCATAAGCTAGTGGGTGAAGTAATAATAATAATAATAATCTTTATTTATATAGCGCCAACATATTACGCAGCACTTTACAATTTAGAGGAAACATGAAACAAACAATATCAGACATTACATAGTGACAAAGTTAATTTACAATTCAAACCTGAGGAGTGAGGATCCTGCTCGCAAGAGCTTACAATCTATGAGGAAATAAGGGAGACACAAAGTGTAAGGGCATGCCCACACGTGGCGGATTTCCTCCGCAACTGTCCGCATCAATGCCGCACAGAATCTGCGTTGCAGATTCTGCGGCGGATCTGCCCAAAATGTGCAGTAAATTGATGCGGACTAGCTGCTGCGGACTGCGGTAAAAGTGCTTCCCTTCTCTCTATCAGTGCAGGATAGAGAGAAGGGACAGCACTTTCCCTAGTGAAAGTAAAAGAATTTCATACTTACCGGCCGTTGTCTTGGTGACGCGTCCCTCTTTCGGCATCCAGCCCGACCTCCCTGGATGACGCGGCAGTCCATGTGACCGCTGCAGCCTGTGATTGGCTGCAGCCGTCACTTAGACTGAAATGTCATCCTGGGAAGCCGGACTGGAGACAGAAGCAGGGAGTTCTCGGTAAGTATGAACTTCTATTTTTTTTACAGGTTGCTGCATATTGGGATCGGTAGTCACTGTCCAGGGTGCAGAAACAGTTACTGCCGATCGCTTAACTCTTTCAGCACCCTGGACAGTGACTATTTACTGACGTCTCCTAGCAACGCTCCCGTAATTACGGGAGCCCCATTGACTTCCTCAGTCTGGCTGTAGACCTAGAAATACATAGGTCCAGCCAGAATGAAGAAATGTCATGTCAAAAAAGCAAGACGCATGCGCAGCACATATAACATTTTCATGACAGCTGCGGACTTCATTGCGGAATTTAGAATCTCCATTGAAGTCAATGGAGAAATTCCGCCGTGAGTCCGCAACCAGTCCGCCACAACTCTGCAACAGCCATTGCATGCTGCGGACACCAAATTCCGCACCGCAGCCTATGCTCCGCAGCGGAATTTTACGCATCGTCTAAACGAACACTGCTAAATAAAAGTGGAAGTCAATGGAGAAACGGCTCCGCTGCGGATTAACGCTGCGGAGTGTCCGCTGCGGAATTCAAGAGGAAATCCGCCACGTCTGGCCATGCCCTAACAGTGTTTGTTCTGTACAATAGTCCAGCCATTTTTATACACATGGGTGGTACACATAAAGCTGCATGAGCCGGTCACCAGCCAGTGTCTGTGTATGACGGACATGAAGAGAAGGAGTGTGAGGGAATCTTATTCTGATGACTAATCTATAAGGGGGCCATGGAAAGGAGACATATCAGTGAATGTTATAGGCCTGTCTAAATAGATGTGTTTTCAGGGCATGTTTAAAACTGTGGATATTGGGAATTAATCTGATTGTCTGGGGTAGCACATTCCAGAGGACTGGTGCAACACAAGAAAAATCTTGGAGACGGGAGTAAGAGGTTCCGATTATGGAGGATTTTAATCTATGGTCGTTGGAAGAACGTAGAGCCCGAGTAGGGTGGGAGACAGAGATGAGGGAGGAGATGTAAGGAGGTGCAGCACTGTGGAGAGCTTTGTGGGTGAGCGTAATAAGTTTGAATTTTATTCGGAAGGGGATGGGCAACCAGTGCAGTGACTGGCAGAGGGTAGAGGCGTTGGAGTAGTGGTTGGTCATAAAGATGAGCCTGGATGCTGCATTGAGGATAGATTGGAGAGGGGAGAGTTTAGTGAGGGGAAGACCGACTAGTAATGATATACAGTAGTCAAGACAAGAGTGAATCAGAGCAACAATGAGAGTTTTGGCTGTTTCCTCTGTAAGAAAAGGGCGGATTCTAGATGTTTTTGAGGTGAAAATGACAGGAGCGTGAAAGTGATTGAATGTGAGGAGTAAAGAAAAGATCTGAGTCAAAAATAACCCAGAGACAGCGGGCGTGCTGCTTAGGAGTTATGATAGTGCCACACACAGATATGTAGACATCAGGTTTACGGAGGTTAGTAGATGGTGGGAACACAAGGAGCTCAGTCTTAGAAAGATTCAGTTTCAGATAGAGAGAGGACATGATATTAGAGACTGCGGACAGACAATCACTGGTGTTTTGTATTAGAGCAGGGGTGATGTCACGAAGTCTAGCTGCTATCATGTCTCCTATACACAGCACACATAGAGAAGAGGAGAATCCTGCTCTTCTATATCTATCTATAACATATATAGCAGGGGTTCTCAACTATTTATATTGAAGGTCCATTTACCTGGCTCTGCCGTCTGGTAAGGGTCCGAGCTGAACACAAACAGTAAGGCTATATTCATACGGCAGAAATCTGAGGCTTATCTGCCCCTTATAGGGAGTGCCACACAGTGCCCCCTGTAGACAATGCCACACAATTATCTTCTAGATAGTGACAGACAATGCGCCTTATAAATAGTGTCCTACAGTTCCCCATGTAGATAGTGCCGCACATCCCCTGTAGTTCGTGCCCTACAGTTGCCCCTGTGGATAGTGCCACACACCCCATTGTAGATAGTGTCACACACCCCCTGTGGACAGTGCCTAACAGTTCCCCCTGTAGATAGGGCCACAACCCCTTGTAGATAGTGCCACACAGCCCCCTGTAGTTAGTGCCACACAGCCCCCTGTAGTTAGTGCCACACACCCTCCCCATGTAGATAGTGCCACATACCCACCTCTGTAGATAGTGCCACACACCACTTGTAGACAGTGCTCTACAGTTCCCACTGTAGATAGTGACACACATCCCCCTGTAGTTAGGGCCACACAGCCCCATGTAGATAGTGCCACACACCCCCTCCCCTTATAGATAGTGCCACACACCCCCTTGTAGATAGTGCTACACACCCACCTCTGTAGATAGTGCCACACAGCACCTGTAGACAGTGTCACACATCCTCCTTGTAGATAGTGCCATGCAGCCCCCTGTAGATAGTGCCACAACCCCAGGTAAATAGTGCCACCCAGCCCCCTTGTAGATAGTGCCTCTTCAACAAATAAAAAAAAATTGTGCTCACCTAGCACTGTTCCAGCAACGAATGGAGCTCCACAGCAGGCCACCTCAGACACTTTAGGCCTATGAGATGCTGAGTTGGGATCCTTGCACAGGCTGGCGTGATGCAGTAATGTCATCGTACTGCCCTGTGCAAGGATCCAGTCATAACATCTTAAAGGCTGCAGGCTTAACATGGGGTACGTGTCACAGTAACATCACATGAATGCCAGGACCCAAAGTTTCCCAGCAGAACATTGCACAGAGTGTCATATTGCCTTGGCCAGCTTGTTTTCTTACCGTAGTGTATCCTGGTGCCATCTCTTCACCAGGGAAGCAATGCATTCTTACCCGTCTGTCCACATGATGTAAACGAAAATGTAGTTCATCAGACCAGGCCACCTTCTTTCATTGCTTCATGGTCCAGATCTGATGCTCAGGTGCCCATTGTCGGTGCCTTTGGTGGTGGACTGGGGTCAGCATGGACACTCTGATCGGTTTGTGGCTGCACAGCCACAAACACAGCAAGCTGTGATGCACTGTGTGTTTTAACACCTTTCAATCATAGCCAGCAATTTGTGCTATCTATGATCTTGCTCAGGGTACACCGGTTGTTCTTCCTTGGACCTCTTTTGGTAGGTACTAACCGCTGCATACCAGAAACATCCCACAAGAACTGCCATTTTGGAGATAATCCGACTCAGTCGCCTAGCCATCACAATTTGGACCTTGTCAAAGCCACATAGATCCTTACACTTGCCCATTTTTTCCTGCTTCCAGCAGACCAAAATCAAGAACTAACTGTCCATTTGCTGCCTAATATATCCCACTCCTTGACAGGCACCACTGTAACGATATAATCAATGTTATTCACTTCCCCTGTCAGAATTTCTAAACTTATGGCTGAACGGTTTATGTGTAAGTTGTAAATGAGTGTATATATGCTTGTACATAGCAAGTGTCACGTACTCCCTTCCTGCTGCTCCCTCGGTCTCCAGGACGTCGAGAGTTACTCGCTCGGGCGTCGCCCGGCCCGGCAGACTGAGGCAGTCAAAGCCTGGCTGATGTTCCTGAGCTCCCACCTTTCCTTATTTAGTTCAGCCTGGGGTAGTAGGCCTTTGCCTGTAATTAGAGTTACCTAGCCTGGTGCTATCCCTTGTTTCAGACTCCCCTGAGTGACTTGCATTTTGACTCCTTTGTGACCTGACCCCGGCTGGACTCCTGACTTTTCTTTGCCTTCTGACTTTTGTTTTTTCCGTACTCTCCCGGTTTGACCCTGCCTGACTCCGCCTTTTTCACCTGGACTAGTCCGTGGCGCAATTGCCCTGCCTCTCCCTCCGTGTACTTCCCAGGTGACCCTTTGTTGTTTCGTACTGTCTCTGTCTTATCCATTTGTCAGTTTCACTGGTAACAGTATAAGGAACGCTGCCTATTTGTGCGCCGTCATTTAGGTCGGGTCGTACAAGTAGGTAGGGACAGTGGTTTGGGAAGAACAGGGACCTCACTGTTTACTGTGTATTTGTTAATGACAGCAAGTGTATGTACTCACTACATACATGTATGGGCTGCTGTCATTTGTCATTCAGGGCTATTTTTTTTCCCAGTTGGCAGTACCCTATTTACAGACTATAAGCTGCCATAAATAATGGTATACAACAGTATGGTCAACCTATTACATGATGGAGGCCTCATATGTAGCCCTTGACTCCATCTGAGGGCTGCACATTACATTGTCCATAACTTGTCAGTCTCTCTCTATTTTAATTTAATAGAGATCCGGATTGAGCCTGCTCAGTTAACTCCAGCTTTCCCATTTATTAGAGTGGAGGGAGAATATACATGTGCGCCAATCTGTTTTTTTTTTTTTTTTTCCTGTGTATATATGTGCCTATTGTGTTTGTATATATGTGCCTCTGTGTGTATATTATGTGTCTGTCTGTATATATATATATATATATATATATATTCACCTGTATGTCTAAATAAGTGTCTTTATGTATGTATATGTGTTCCTGTATGTGCATGTATATATATATATGTATATTTTTAGTTTATGGAGGGCAGCAAAAGAGAGTCCTGCACAGGATGCCATTCAACGGGCTCTAGACAGATAGATAGATAGATAGATAGATAGATAGATAGATAGATAGATAGATAGATAGATAGATAGATAGATAGATAGATAGATAGATAGATAGATAGATAGATCAGTTCACCCTTGCACAAGTGTCAAAAATATTGGTGATTTCGTAAAAGCAGCATTGCTAAACATGATATTTATTTTAATTAACTGGCAAGGCATCATTTTGCCTCCATGAGTAATATATGTCTATAGCTTAGAATACTCATATGAACACAATAGCATAATTTACTGTGAACTGTAAAATTATAATAATTCAATAATATTAACCCATGCAAGCTCCTCCAACCCTGATATGTGGCCACCTCTCTGTTGCAAGCAAGGGATAAAGTACTCCTGTTCTCCGTATCGCTTGGGGTTCATCAGTTGGACTCCAACCGATCAAACATTTATGGCAGATCCTATCCATATGCCATAAATGTGTAAAATGGGAAAATGGGAATCCCTCTTTAATAGTGAGGATGATGCCTACATTAAAAAAAAACATAATTAAATTCTTAATTTCTGTGGATTGTAGATGATGTATTATAGTACAAAAACACTACATAACTCTGGGCACCCGCTGTGTTGCCCTGCTTCTAGTTTTTATTTTAGTATTGATTATTTCATGCCCATATTGTTGGTGGAAATACCCTAAGGCTATCTAGAAATTTTTAGGATAATATAGAACTTGGATAGCTTTAGTATGTCCGCCTAGCATAAATACAAGCTATGTTGGTAATTATCAATAGAATGCTATGAAAACCAAGATGGGATTCGGGACTTATAAGCAGTCTTGTCAAATCCTAGAACCAGATGAAAAACCCACAATCATCAACTTATATTTAAAGTGGCTAGTGAAAAATGTAAACTGTATATACAAATGTAATTCAACAAATGGTCAAAAGCTTCTACAGATAGTATGTTCATTTCCAAAAATCTGCTATATTTAATGAATATCCTATGCCACTGAAGGGGTATTAAGCCACGATGTGAGATGGAATCCTGCCGTCTTTTAGGAATATTGATTTACAGAATAAACCTCACCATTGTGAATTCTCCCAGCTTTATGATATTTCGCTTGTCTATCCGCTTCACATACATCACGTTGGATCTTCTTACAATCCTACCTTTATCTGACATAAAATAAGAGACAGTTTAAATAGGGGCAGATACTGTGAGAACTTCACTGTCACAATTTTCTTCCCCTCGCTTAAAGAGTTGCATGATGACGTCTGATCCTCAACGTCTGACAGCGGCAGCCAATCACTGAGATGTCACCACGTTCCACTGTAAACAAGGAACAGCGGAGAACAGAAGACACTGGCAGCAGGATGAATTAAAAAGTTGTTATTTTTTTAGTATTTGGTCCCTACAATTGTTAATGTTAAATGAGGGTACAAATAAATAATTTTGTTTTGTTTTTTTCATTCTTCACAAAAAATTAATAATGCAACCCTCCTCTGTAAACGATCACATTAGTTCCGTTTTATAGCAGTGAAATTTTAACATAATAATAAGATATTTAGGCCAGCTTTAGTAAATGTGCCTCAATGTATTCTAGTCTGTAGAAGGTAGGTAGAGAAAACGGTGAATTGTCACCGGCGCTGCCCAAAGATTTGTAATCGGTACGCAAAATTAGGAAGAACTGATTTTTATTTTTATGGTGCATAGTTTACAACATGTTTCGAGGTCAGACAGAACACTTCCTCAGGTAAGTACACCAAAGTCAGTAAGGCTTCGTTCACATCTGCGTTGGGACTCCGTTCATGGATTCCGTTGGACCTTTCTGCCAGGGGAACCCATGAACAGAATCCAAAAACCATAGGTTTCCGTTTGCATCACCATAGATTTTAATGGTGATGGATCCAGTGCAAATGGTTTCCGTTTGTCACCATTGTTTAAGGGTTCAATTTGGAAACCTATGGTTTCCGTTTGTTTTAATTTGGATTCCGTTCATGGATTCCCCTGACGGAAAGGTCTGAAGGAACCCATGAACAGAGTCCCAATGCAGTTGTGAACAAAGACTAAGAGGTCTGTCCGACCTTGAAACGTGTTGTAAACCCGCATCATAAAAATCAGTTCTTTCTAATCTTGCTCTAGTTGCGGTTTTGTATTTTCCAAACCACAGCAAGTACCGTATTTTTTGGAATATAAGACGCAGTTCCGATCTTAGAATCTGAGATGTAACCTTCTGCTGCGTCTTATCTCCTGAAGGCAAACAGACGCCAGGAGCAGGAGACTGAGCTCCGAGCTCCAAAGGTCCTTGCAGTGCAGTGTAATGGCAGCAGCATGTCCTGGGTGTAAAAGACCTCTGTGTTATCTGCTCACTGAACAGTCACATCTTACACACAGGGTTCTGTCATCTCACTGTTCAGTGAGCAAATAACAGACATTAGTACACGCGGCACAATAAATTGTGCAGGTCCTGATCTGCAAGGACCTTCTAGCCACGCCCCCTCCTATGTACAGAGCAGATTCAACACCATTAACCCCTGCCTCTCCACACCTCTGACGTCTGGTGAGTTCAGGGGAGGGTCTGAGCACTATAGCTGCCAATATCTTGTATTTTTGTGTCTGACATTGTTATGGGGCACTGTGGCTGTCATTGTAATCGGGTACCTTGGTACCCTATTGTCTCAATATTACCCAGGAAATGTACAGTTAAAGGCAAAACCTTTTTTTTCTTCTCTTTTATGCTACAATTTATGGCTGCGTCTTATGGTCCAGTGCGTCCTATATTCCATAAAATACGGTAATACAACAGTAGAAGTGAACGTGGAAATGTAAGTTTAGTACAGACGGTGCATTTTTCAGGAATGTATCGTTAGGAAAGGTTTTGTTTGTGTGGTTGGTCACATACAGTATGTGCTCAACTGCATGCGTTTATTAGTTGTGAAAAATGTACAGAGGCCGCAATATGTGGTCATATCCTAAAATAAGCAATTCCAATGCAATTTTAAAAACATAGCATGAACACCTGCGTAACCAAACACGAAGACCAAATTGCACAAAAACAGCATGTTTGAAATGAGAAAAAATATATATTTTCTAGCCGCTAAAAAAAAACCACATGTTACGTGTGGTCCTTCCCTAACAGTATCACTTTGCCTGGCGTGTTCCTTCAGAAAATTACATGTATGTGCGTATATTCTATGTGTATACATTACAATTATTACACAAAATACTTGAAAACATAGCTATTCACCTTCTTACAGAAAGTATTGAGTAGAGGAACCCTCTTGGGAGGGATTATAGTTTTGCATGTATATATAGGTCTCTATCAGCTTTGCACATTTTCCCGTTTCTTCTTTAAAAAAAATATTAAATTGATTGGGAACCATGAGACAGTAATGATTTTCAACTACAGCTGCAAATACTCTGTCAAATTTAGTTCTCAGCTCTGGCTTAGCCACTTTACAACACGCGTTGTTTGTGAGTCTTTTCCTTTATGGCTTTGGCTTAAAGGCTATGTACAGTTTTGAAATCTTTTTTTTTAATGTCTATTAGTGTGATTGGTGCAACTCACAAAATATTTTTATTTTTTTTAAGTTTTTCTACTTTTTGAGATACAGCTGCTTTGTATTCTGTATATAGAACAGCTGTATTGTGCGCTAAGACCTGAATCCGTCAGGTTCGTGGGACTGACAGGTTCAGTGAAAGCGGGTCCTGTGTGTCTCTCTGTATACAGGATACAAAGCAGCCGTTTCTCAAAAAGTAAAAATGTTTTTTACAAATACATTTTTATAAAAAAAAAACAGAAACAAAACAAAACTATTTCAATGGTGTACATAGCCTTTAACACCCCAGCAGAATACTGCATGTTCTACTCCAGAATGCACTCACTGTAAACTCTACCTACATAAGCCTTTCCGGGACGGCTGAAGAGAAGCATCCACATAATGCTGTCATGGCTACACATGATAGTGGGGATGGTGTGTTTTTGGTAGTATTCTGTGGTTTGCCTTAGGCCAAATGTAGTTTTTTTTATGGCCAAAAAGGTGAGTAGTTTTTCTACAGCATATGTCAACCATGTTTTTCAACAGAGCGACTGACAACAGTTGTTTGGTGTATATACAATCTCTCCCATCTCAGTCACGGAAGCTTGTAGCTGCTTCAGATTCTCTGCATATACTGTCTATTTTGTAATCATTGACTTAAAGATGACCTATCAGCTCAGTTTAGTAAAAACTGATTGGACATGCCCCATTGACAAGCGGAATGCTAACACCCAGTTGTCCATTCAGTTGTACATTTCTAAGAAGAATAACAGAGGAATGGCACAATGCAGAGAGCTGAGAAAACATGATCCAAAATTATTGAATGGGACATACAAGTATTTACTAAAACAGACATGTCAGTAGAGTTGACAGATTGTCTTTAGGCCAGGATCACGCCGTTTTGATGTTGTTTTTGGGCCGGATTTTTTTAGCCAAAGCCAGAAGTGAATCCAAAAGGAAGAGAAGGTATAAAGAAAAGGCTGTTGTATCTCCTTTCTTCTGTGTCCCCTAGCGTGTTTGGCCAGAAAAAAAAAACCGGAGCCCTAAAATGTGTGTGTGCTTCTGGCCTTAATTGTACTCTGAGGGATATTTATTGATTTTTGTAATGATAGGGGTAGGGAAACGGACAAGTGAGCCCTAATCTACCCGCCACTCTGTCCCTGCCTACTTGCAACGACCCGCCCTAGGCGACGGGGTACAACTGGGCGGCGGTCCCTACGCTCAGTAAGTGCACGAGACAAAACATACAAGGGAATATAAAGCAAAGGGAAAGGGGCAGTTTCCCACGGCAACACCGTGAGCAACAGAGTGGTGAACGAGCCAAGTCAAACCAGGAGAGCACGAGGTACCAAACGCAGAGCAGAAGAGTAGTCAGAAAGCCAGGGTCAGAATGGAGCAGGATCAAATTGTTAGGAGCTGTAGCTGGGCCAGGAAACCACACGGAAAGAATCACAAGCAAGGAGGAAAAGGAAAGGCAGGTATAAATAGACAGAGGGCGGGAGCTAGCTGAGTCTGGCCAGGCTGCGATAGGCTCTCCCACTCCTAAGCCTGCCAGCCTGAGTGGTGGAAGCTGGAGTCAGTCTCAGAGAGATAGACTCAGGTGAAGACTGATTACCTAAGGAAGTTAACCCTGAAGCTGTGCCTGGCAGATCCTTTACAGTACCCCCCCTTTTATGAGGGGCCACCAGACCCTTTCTAAGCGGACCTGGTTTACTAGGGAAACGAAGGTGGAACTTCCTGACCAATACCCCAGTGTGAACATCCCGGGCGGGTACCCAAGTCCTCTCCTCAGGCCCGTATCCTCTCCAATGGACCAGGTACTGGAGGGAGCCTTGGACCATCTGGCTGTCCACAATCTTGGCCACCTCGAATTCCACCCCCTCAGGGGGGAGAACGGGAACAGGAGGTTTCCTCGAGGGAGCCAAGGACGGGGAGCAGCGTTTAAGGAGGGAGGCATGAAACACGTCGTGTATACGAAAAGATGGGGGTAACTCCAGCCGGAAGGAGACATGATTGTGGACTTCAATGACCTTATACGGCCCAATAAACCGGGGAGCAAACTTCTTGGACGGGACCTTAAGACGCAAGTTCCTAGATGATAACCACACCAGATCCCCGACCATAAACAAGGGGTTAGCAGAACGTTTTCTATCAGCCTGAGTTTTTTGTACGCTCTGGGACGCCTCTAGGTTCTTCTGAACCTGGGCCCAGACTGTGCACAGTTCCCGATGAACGACCTCTACCTCGGGATTATTGGACCTACCAGGTGAAACGGAGGAGAACTGTGGATTAAACCCAAAATTACAGAAAAAGGGGGAGACCCCTGACGAGTTACTGACCCGGTTATTAAGGGAAAATTCAGCGAGGGGAATGAATGAGACCCAATCATATTGACAGTCAGAGATAAAACACCTTAAATATTGCTCTAGAGATTGATTAGTCCTCTCAGTTTGGCCATTGGTTTCAGGATGGAAAGCAGAGGAGAAGGACAGATCAATCTCCAACTTCTTACAGAAGGCTCTCCAAAACAAAGAAACAAATTGTACCCCTCTGTCCGAAACAATATTGACAGGGACCCCATGGAGACGCAGGATGTGTTTGACAAACAAGGTAGCTAACGTAGTGGCGTTGGGTAGTTTCTTGAGGGGCACAAAGTGGCACATCTTACTGAAGCGGTCTACTACCACCCACACCACCGACTTGCCTTGGGATGGAGGCAAATCGGTGATAAAATCTATGGAGATATGTGTCCAAGGTCTCTGGGGAATGGGCAACGAACGTAGTAAGCCCACTGGTCGGGACCTGGCAGTCTTGTACCTAGCACAAACCTCACAAGCGGCGACGTAGGCCTTAACGTCTTTAGGCAAGCCAGGCCACCATTAGTTTCTGGCAATGAGGTGTTTGGTACCCAGGATGCCTGGATGACCAGATAGTGCGGAGTCATGATTTTCCCTAAGTACCCTTAGCCGGTATTGCAGGGGAACAAAGAGCTTGTCCTCAGGAAGGTTCCTGGGGGCTGAACCTTGATCAGCTGCAATTTCAGAGACTAAATCAGAATCAATAGAAGAAATGATTATACCGGGAGGCAAAATACAAGCAGGATCTTCCTCCGAAGGAGGGCTAGCCATGAAGCTACGCGACAGTGCATCGGCCTTAATGTTTTTAGACCCAGCCCTATAGGTAACCAAAAAGTTGAATCTGGCAAAAAATAGCGCCCATCGAGCTTGTCTCGGGTTTAGCCTCCGGGCAGATTCTAGGAAAACCAGATTCTTGTGGTCGGTAAGGACCGTTACCTGGTGCCTAGCGCCCTCCAGGAAGTGGCGCCACTCTTCAAATGCCCATTTAATGGCTAAGCGTTTGCGGTTGTCAATATCATAGTTACTCTCAGTGGGCGAAAACTTCCTGGAGAAGTAGGCACAGGGGCGGAGATGGGTGAGGGACCTGGTACCCTGGGACAAGACAGCCCCCACTCCCAGCTCGGATGCGTCAACTTCCACGATAAATGGCTCCATTTGGTTGGGCTGAACCAGCACCGGGGCCGAGATAAAGCACTTCTTAAGGACCTCAAAAGCCTGGACAGCTTCTGGAGACCAGTGGAGGAGATCAGCACCTTTGCGAGTGAGGTCCGTAAGAGGCTTAGCGATGACCGAGAAGTTAGCAATGAATCTCCTGTAATAATTAGCGAACCCCAAAAAACACTGTAACGCCTTCAGGGAGGCAGGTTGGACCCATTCTGCCACAGCCTGAACCTTGGCGGGGTCCATGCGGAATTCATGAGGAGTGAGGATTTGACCCCAAAATGGTATCTCCTGTACCCCAAACACACATTTTTCGGTTTTTGCAAACAGTTTGTTTTCCCGAAGGACCTGGAGCACCTTCCTGACATGCTCAATGTGGGAGGGCCAATCCTTGGAAAACACCAGTATGTCATCAAGGTACACTACAAGAAATATCCCCAGGTAATCTCTCAAAATCTCATTTATGAAATTCTGGAAGACCGCCGGCGCATTACACAACCCAAAGGGCATGACGAGGTATTCGAAATGACCTTCGGGCGTGTTAAACGCAGTCTTCCACTCATCCCCCTCTTTGATGCGGATAAGGTTATACACCCCCCGTAGATCAAACTTAGAGAACCATTGGGCCCCCTGAACCTGATTAAAGAGATCAGGAATCAAAGGAAAGGGATACTGGTTCCTTACAGTGATCTTATTCAGGTTATGGTAGTCAATGCATGGCCTAAGACCACCATCCTTCTTCTCTACGAAGAAGAAGCCAGCACCTACCGGAGAAGTAGAGGGGCGAATGTAACCCTTGGCCAGGCATTCCTGGATATACTCTCTCATGGCTTCACGTTCGGGACAAGAAAGATTAAATATCCTACCCTTAGGAAGCTTAGCTCCTGGTACCAATTCGATAGCGCAATCGTATTCTCTATGAGGAGGTAACACTTCGGAGGCCTCCTTAGAGAAAACATCAGCGAAGTCCCAAACAAACTCAGGTAGCGTGTTCACCTCCTCAGGGGGAGAAATAGAATTAACAGAAAAACATGACGTCAAACATTCATTACCCCATTTGGTAAGCTCCCCAGTATTCCAGTCAAACGTGGGATTATGCAACTGCAACCAGGGAAGGCCTAAAACCAAATCGGACGATAATCCCTGCATCAACAGTACAGAGCACTGCTCTAAATGCATGGAGCCAACAAGGAGTTCAAAAACAGGGGTATGCTGTGTAAAATAACCATTAGCAAGAGGAGTGGAGTCGATACCCACTACCGGGACAGGTTTAGGCAAATGAATCAAAGGCATAGCAAGAGACCTAGCAAATTCCACAGACATGATATTAGCAGAGGACCCTGAATCCACGAAAGCGCTGCCGGTAGCAGACCTACCACCAAAAGAGACCTGAAAGGGAAGCAAGATCTTATTACGTTTCATATTTACGGGAAATACCTGTGCGCCCAAGTGACCTCCCCGATGATCACTTAGGCGCGGAAGTTCTCCGGCTGCATTCTTACGCTTAGGACAGTTGTTCACTTGATGCTTGTCATCCCCACAGTAGAAGCAGAGACCATTCTTCCTGTGGAAATCTCTACGTTGTTGGGGGGGACACGAAGGCCCCGAGTTGCATAGGTACCTCTGAGTCTTCCGGGGAAGAACGAAGCAACGGAACCTTGGGAGGCATCATGGGGGAGTCAGAGGAGAAAACACATAAACGTTCGTGTTGTCATTCCCTGAGACGTCAGTCAAGTCGTACCGCTAAAGCCATAACCTGGTCTAGGGAGTCAGAAGAGGGATAGCTAACTAGCAGGTCTTTCAGGGCATTCGACAGACCCAACCTAAACTGGCACCTTAAGGCAGGGTCATTCCACCGAGAAGCTACGCACCACTTCCTAAAGTCAGAACAATACTCCTCAACAGGTCTCTTACCCTGACGTAAGGTCACCAGCTGACTCTCTGCAAAGGCAGTCTTGTCAGTCTCGTCATAAATGAGTCCGAGAGCAGAAAAGAAAAGATCAACGGAGGAAAGTTCAGGGGCGTCAGGAGCCAAGGAGAAGGCCCATTCTTGGGGCCCGTCCTGGAGCCGGGACATAATTATACCCACTCGCTGGCTCTCAGAACCTGAGGAGTGGGGCTTTAAGCGAAAGTAAAGCCTGCAACTCTCCCGAAAGGAGAGAAAAGCCCTCCGGTCCCCTGAGAACCGGTCGGGCAACTTGAGGTGGGGTTCAGGAATTGAGGTAAGGGGAAACACCAAGGTAGCCTCAGGCTGGTTGACCTTCTGAACCAGGGCCTGGACCTGTAGGGAGAGACCCTGCATTTGCTGAGCCAGGGTCTCAAGGGGGTCCATAGTAGTGTCAGGGACCAGGGTAGACTAGGTATATGGGCTTGTGATTATGTAATGATAGGGGTAGGGAAACGGACAAGTGAGCCCTAATCTACCCGCCACTCTGTCCCTGCCTACTTGCAACGACCTGCCCTAGGCGACGGGGTACAACTGGGCGGCGGTCCCTACGCTCAGCAAGTGCACAAGACAAAACATACAAGGGAATATAAAGCAAAGGGAAAGGGGCAGTTTCCCACGACAACACCGTGAGCAACAGAGTGGTGAACGAGCCGAGTCAAACCAGGAGAGCACGAGGTACCAAACGCAGAGCAGAAGAGTAGTCAGAAAGCCAGGGTCGGAATGGAGCAGGATCAAATTATTAGGAGCTGTAGCTGGGCCAGGAAACCACACGGAAAGAATCACAAGCAAGGAGGAAAAGGAAAGGCAGGTATAAATAGACAGAGGGCGGGAGCTAGCTGAGTCTGGCCAGGCTGCGATAGGCTCTCCCACTCCTAAGCCTGCCAGCCTGAGTGGTGGAAGCTGGAGTCAGTCTCAGAGAGATAGACTCAGGTGAAGACTGATTACCTAAGGAAGTTAACCCTGAAGCTGTGCCTGGCAGATCCTTTACAATTTTGATTAATCCAGCCCCAACTGGCACTTTATTTTAACCTTATCATGAAGTTGTTTGGAGTGATCCCCTGTCTTTCTGGTATCCTTTTTGCCACAATAGAGGCTCATTAGAAACTGGAACAGATACAAATATATTTATATCGAAAGCCTGTGAAGCATCTCAACTGCATTTCAATTTGATCCAGACCAATAGGTTGTTCTAGTGATGATTGCCGCAGTAATGAAGATGAACATTCATTCAATTATTGTATGTTTAATCACTTTGTAGAGATTTCTATTCACTTCAGCAATAAAGCGTCATTTTTTTCTGTTGATCTTTGCCGAAAAGTTGTTACGCACTAGAAGTACAAGACGGTTGATACTTTTATAGGCAAGGTATAAATCCTCTCAATGTACTATTGAGGCTGTTCGGCATGTGAAAGATAACAGGTTATTGGTATTTTAAAGGGGTGTCCTTCTAGTTTTTACCACCAATTAATCCATCTTTGACACAAACAGACATGCAAGTCATTATACGTATGAAATATATGTTTTTACTGCAACGTATATGTATACCTTGACTTCCTCCATCCATTCTACTGACCACAAGCCAGCTGCAGTAATGAAGAGTAGGGGGCTGGGGGGGCAGCACAGCCTGTACACACTCATCCCTCCCCATCCTGCCCTTCAGTCTAGTGACAGCTCCTGAGCCTTGCGTGCGAGTGAGTTCAGCTGGTGCTGTGTGGTCTGGGTGTGTGGTCCCAAAGCCTTTGGAAAGGCTGCTAAGAGAGTAGTGGAGAAGGAGCGCAACACTGTTTACATTGATTCGTTGCTGATGGCGGAACTGTGCCCAGTGTTTCTCCAGAGCTTCAATCCACTGTTTCAATCCTTCACAGCTGCAGAACACTCTGAAGCCTGCACTTCACTTTCATATTGCCTGTATGTTTACATTGCCCTTTCCTAATGTCTTCTAAAAGCATGACTGCCATACTTGCAATACCGCCATTATTCACTATTTATTTACGCTTATATATTGTGCTTTTAAATACGAAGGATTTTTTCCAAGACCAAGCGCGCTCCTTAAAATTATTCTCTTTGGAAAGCCACTTGTAAAGAAAAATCTTTTATTTTTCTTACAGATTTTAATTTATAAACCATAAATATTGATGTTGTAATTTG
Source organism: Rhinoderma darwinii (assembly GCF_050947455.1). Lineage (NCBI taxonomy): Eukaryota > Metazoa > Chordata > Amphibia > Anura > Rhinodermatidae > Rhinoderma > Rhinoderma darwinii. The sequence continues at coordinate 159,871,712 of NC_134691.1, read as the reverse complement.
AGAATTTTGTATCATATTTTGTTGCTATTTATGCCGCTTTTTATTCTTGTGTAAGTTCATTACTAAATACTGAGAGAGCTTTCTTTTGGTTTGGATGTCAGATATTAACATACATTTGGAAGCTGGGCTTTTAACTCTGTAGTTCGGTTTTTTTGGTCCTTCATCTTTTCAGCCAAGTGGAACAGGAAAATACAAGAATTCATCTAATGATTTGCCAAAACTAACACAACTGCGATATAAGTGATAACATTGTTGGACATCACAAGAGCAATTCTGATATTACTCTGACCACCGGTGAATCAAATATCACATTTGTAGATATTTTTGTTTTGGATAAACAAAAACTTATATAATTTTACTGACAAATGAAGAAAAATCATAAATGGTTTCCTATCAGTGGAATTGTAAGTCACTGTATTTGCTATTTCTGACTGTCATACAGACACAAGACATCCAAAAGAATCTGTCGAACACTAACTGCAGCCATTTCAATGCCTAAAAGAATTATCACACAGCTTTCCAAAGACCCTGAATGGTATTATTGTATTGTTGCGCCAGACCTCACTCTGCAATGCCTACTCGTTTCTATAGCTATGTCTGTATATGTCAAAGTAGTTCTGACATTTTATCGTAAACCAAGATGATGGTGAACAAAGTTTGAGAAAATGTAGGAAAATGAATGGCAAATTTATAAATTTTGAAATAAATCTTGCAATGGTCATCAGAAAGCAATGTTAAAAATGTACCAGCTATCTATGGTGCCCACCAGAATGGCTCATTATTTGCACAATGGCAAGGGCATAAATGCCATAGAGGGCCCTTGGACAGAAGAGGTCTAGCCCTGGTTGTCCCATCACCTTTCCTATTGGGTAGGGTGACCTTGTACAGGACTCCTCTCTCCAAAGGAACTGCATTGTTAAAAAAACAAGGAGAAGGGGAATTTGTTCTAAGGTCGTGAAAAGTGAATAGATGGGGAAGCAGAATAAATGTGGAAAAATAAGGAAACGTTAAGGCGCTGCCAACATCCAAGAATGGCACTTCCAAAGATAAGCTGAATTATTTATTGTGTCTATGTGTTTCAATGCCGAACTTGCGTATTCATCGGGCAATTACAGAATAAGTACAATGGACAAATATATACAATAAAAACTGTCAAAAACAAGTGTTTTCTGCAACATTAGCAAGCAAGGGAGACAGAAACCAGTCTGGTGAGTGAACAAGCATTTGGCACTCTTGATCCCAAATTAGGGACGTGTGATGTGGGAGCCAATACATAGAAGGCCCGCAGTGTAAATTTTGCTATAGCGTCGTCTTTTCTGTATACGCCTCTAAATTGGCTTCCTATGAAGTTGTCCGTGGTGTTTATACCGTAGATCTGAGATAGGGAAATTAGATTAGGGATAGGGACTGATGTCATTACAATCTGTGAGGACAACTCGGAGGATATTAATATAAAGCAGTGGTTTATCAATGATCTTGTCAAAATCTTCTGTGCATGAATAAAGAGATGGCTTTCCCCTGGATATATTTTATTACAGGAGTCTACGTGATAGTACAGATTTCCTTTTTCTAACACCATTTTTCTCATCTGAACTGACAAGTCGCGCTTTTATTGTTGTTAAAATAAACTAGCGCCAGCTCTAATATCAGTTGGAATTTCAGCATTGTTTAGCTTGTTCTCTTCCCAGTATTTTCTGGCAGACGGTGTAGAAATAGGCTTGATAGTGTTGATGCGATGTGTTGGAGAAGACTTTGGACATTTTAATTCTTTTGGGAATTGTGCAGAATCATCGAAAATGTAAGAGGATTAACCCTCAGGTAATCGCCAAACCAAGTTACCCTTGAGCCTCATTCACACAGTGCAGTTTTGGTGCTTTTTTTATTTTTTTAATTTCTTTAAATGATTTTTTAAAATTTTATAGTTACAATTTTTGAAGCTTCATAGAACTTAAATAGTTTTCTGGTGTAAGACCACTGAAAATAATGTGTTTAGCAAAATCACCATGTTTTTGAAGCACCCAGGACAGTTTTTCTGAAGTCAGAAAAATAGGGAATTACTATTTATGATAGAGATCTATATATATATAGAGATTTATATATACTGTATATCCATCAGGACACCCTACTTGCTCACAAGATGCCAATGGAATAGTAACGTATGAATACGACACGCAGTCACTAAGGCTTTCACATGGCCATAATACGGGCTCATTTTAGCGTCTGTATTGCGGACACAATACCCTAACCTTCAGCGGCTATGATGAACTGCATTTATATCACAATTAAAAACCTACAGTGACCTAAGTCTGGTTGAGTTGGACAACGGGAGATCCAGGTATTGCGGCTGTAATATGGACGATAAAATGTGCCCCTACCAAAGTGTATGAACGTTGCCTTAGAGGAAAACTACTATACGCAATATATAAAAGCCACCTTAGTAAACATTAAAATATGAAAAGCGTTTTGTTAGTATCACCTCTATCCTGAACTATCATTTCTTGAAGGCCTAAGCCCTGGACGCTTCATTACTGACAGGTTCTTCTTCACACATGGTATTTTAGTGCATTTAAAACAAGCAATGCTTTTAGAAGTTGATATCTTTGTAATACAGTATCAATTGGAGAATGGCAATTCTTTTTTACCCTCTCTGATTCCATATGAAATTGAAAGCATAAGGAGGTACAAGGACCCATAGACTTCTATGGATTTCGTATTATGGCTCTGTACAACATGGAACTTGTATGGAGACTTAGGCTCAATGCACACAATGCGTATTACATGCAGTTTTGCTGTGCGTATGTGCGTGCGGCAAATCAGCAGCGTAATACAATCAGATGGCTCAGCGGGGCTCAATGGCCATATGTGGTATTTCTGGCATCATGGCAGAAATACGATTTGTCACCAGAGAGCTCCGCTGGGCCCTCTGATTGGCTGCAGTGGTTACATGCATGTCTACGTGCATGTAAACAATGACCGGAACTACCACCGGAGCGACGCTGCTGGATCGCCTGGGGGCAAGGAAAGGTAAATATTGCTTTTTTGTTTTAATTATTTTATTTACAGCCCCTAAGAAAAAATGTCACTTCCCAGATAACCCCTTTAATACAAGATTTTCACATTTTTACCGTACACAAAAGGGCTTTTCATATTATTCATATTTCTTTAGGTAGTTCTGTTTTAAAGTTTTGGACTAACAGCAGTAACACGACTAACACGGCACTACACTATTTCTTATTGTACTTCGGACTAACAGCAGAAAATACAAACAGAAGTCACTTCAGAAGTCACAAATGTTTAGTTGGAAATGTGAAATTTGCTTACAATGGTATATATATATATGTAAGAAATATCAAAAGACAGTGTGCCAATGTGAAAGAGCCATTATAAAAAAAATTCTACTGTGTTTTCCTAAGACATTTTTGGTGGTTACCTTTGCCTTTCATCGAGCCCATTTTTTGGGTGCTGAAAGTCATGTAATTGCAGTGCTGAAAAGCACAATGGCGTCACCGTTCTGTCAGTGTTGCTGTTTTACATATTCAGAATACTGGAATCCTAATAAACATACTTAGTGGAACTCAGTTTGTCATCACTTTTTGATACTTCTGAAAACTATGTTTTAATACTAATCCCTTTAAGACAAGGAAAAATTATTTCTGTGATATTATTAATTGTTAACAAGCAGGTTAAGTGTATGTACATATGATGCCCCCATCTGACTGACTGAGAACAGATGTTAAAAATAAAAAATATTCAGCCAATCGGCACTAGGAATGTTTGCAGTGGTCTACAGCAATGGAAGTGATTTTCAGTCACGCGAGATGAAAACCACAAAAACATGAATAATTACCCCAATTAGATTTTTTCCATCCACAAAAGCAGATATTATTCTGCAAATTACAATTTCCCTGCAAAGGACTAAGCGCTTAATCAATGAAGTGGATGTTGCATGAAGTCTTTGATTTGTCATTTATGGCACATTATCCACATTAAAGGGGCTGTCCCTTCTGAACAATCCATTTCCATATGCCCTATTAGGACATAAAGATGTCTTTAAGGGGGTTGCCCCAATCGTGACTCCCCCCCTCTGTGAGTCACAGCCGCTGCAAAGAACGGCTTCCGCTCTGGTGGACTCAATGTGACTGTGTATTTTGCATTTGAAATGAGCGGCTGCATGGAACTTCCCCCAGTGACAACAGTTGATCCCTACGGGTTAGAGAAGCTGACCATTGCAAGACACATTTATCAAATTTGACCTACAGTTAGGAGTGTCTGAGCTCATACATGCTTGCAGTACATTTGGTGAACTGAGCCAACAACGCCCAAGAGCTTAAAAGGGTTTTCCACCGAATAAGTGATAAATATCTGATCAGTGGGGGTCTGGCCACTGGGACCCGCACCGATCACAAGAACAGGCTTACTTTGCCATTCCTGAGAGCCCTATAAAAATGGAGAGGTAGTGCGGAAGCTCGGCCACCGCTCCATTCATTTCTATGGGGCAACCGAAGATGTCGTTAAAAAGATGGACAATTCTTTCACTATGTCACCATAGTTTGTTTACTTATTGTTTTTTACGGTTACTTTTATTTTATGTTATCCCTTTACATTGGGTAAATGACTATACCAATGCAACTATTTTCTTGCTGTATGCATTACTATTTGAACCCAATAAAATAAAAATAAAAATAAATAAAAAATCAAACAAACATGAATTTCATTCGTCAGGTCTTTTTTTGGCCCAACCCCCTGGAAACACCACGGTGCACATGTAGATAGTGCCAGAATGCCCCTGTAGATAGTGCCCACATAGATAGTGCCACAGTGACCACTGTAGATAGTGCCCACATAGATAGTGCCACAGTGCCCACTGTCGATAGTGCCCACATAGAGTGCCACAGTGCCCACTGTAGATAGTGCCCACATAGAGTGCCACAGTGCCCACTGTAGATAGTGCCCATATATAGTGTTACAGTGCCCATGTAAATAGTGCCACAGTGCCCACAGTAGAAAGTGCCATAGTGCCAACGTAGATAGTGCCAAACACAGTGCCCATGTAGATAGCGCCAGTGTCCCTTGCACATAGTGCCACACAACCTCCCCCTGTAGATAGCACCACAACCCACCCCCTGTAGATAGTGCCACACTCTTACTTTCTCCAGCGACACAGACCTGGTCTCTTCTGACCATGCCTGCTCCAGCGGAGTAACGCAGGCAGCGGAAAAAAAACCTGAATGGTGGGGAAGGGAACCAGTGGTTCCCTTCCCTCACCAGCATTGTAAATTGTATCCGCTTCCTAAGATCGTGGATATAATTGCGTCCTCATTTGAGAGCCAGGTGTAAAGGATCTGCCAGGCACAACTTCTGTGTATACGCCCATAGGTAATCAGTCTGCACCTGAGTCTATGTCTCTGAGACTGACTCCATCTTCCACCACTCAGGATGGCTGGCTTAGGAGTGGGAGAGCCCATCGCAGCCTGGCCAGACTCAGCTAGCTCCAGCCCTCTGTCTATTTATACCTGCCTTTCCTGTTCCTCCTTTGCTTGTGATTCTTCTTGTGTGGTTTCCTGGCCCAGCTACAGCTTCTAACTATTTGATCCTGCTCCATACTGACCCTGGCTTACTGACTACTCTCCTGCTCTGCGTTTGGTACCTCGTTCTCTTCTGGTTTGACTCGGCTCGTTCACCACTCTTGTTGCTCACAGTGTTGCCGTTGGCAACTGCCCCTTTTCCCTTAGCTTTGTGTACCCTTGTCTGTTTGTCTCGTGCACTTACTGAGCGTAGGGACCGCCGCCCAGTTGTACCCCGTCGCCTAGGGTGGGTCGTTGCAAGTAGGCAGGGACAGAGTGGCGGGTAGATTAGGGCTCACTTGTCCGTTTCCCTACCCCCACCATTACACCAGGATGAGTTTTTAACAGCCGTCACATGGATGGATTTCTGGAAAACTGTGTTAAAAACTGATCTATTGACATCTATGGGGACATGAAAATAGAAATATAGAATATATTATATGTAATTACACCCATAGAACCTCATTGTTCTGAGAACGGTTGTGTGACGGCCGTTGGCTGTCGCACAGCTGATTTTAATGAATATGGCTTGATAGACTGTCTGTCACTTTATTACTGACACGCAATAATGCTTTGGTATCAGTGGCGTAACTACTGCTGTAGCGGCTGCTACGGGGCCCCTGGCATGAGGGGGGCCCGTGTTGCCCGCTGACACGCTCCCCATATGCCTGGTGGCACTGCTAGCAGCCATTATGGCTACTACAGCGGTAGCGACGCTACTACGTGGCCCGCGCCGCCGAACCTCTAACATTTAGGGACCGGGCGGTACGGGCCCTCTCATGGCGGCCGGTGGCGTCGCTAGCACCAAGGGGGCCCCGGTGCTAGCGACAGCCACCACCTCTTGCAGTAATTGTACCTGCGTCTAGAGCACGCAGGTACAAATACATGCATTAGTGCTGAATGGCCGGGCACATTCCATGCTCGACAATTCAGCGCCTTACAATGACGCTGATTGGCGGGGCAAAATGACTTGCCCCGCCAATCAACGCCGCTAGCGGCGCGGGGACGCGATTGCGCCGCTTCCGTGGTAGAAAGGCGCTGATTGTCGGGGCAAGTCATTCTGCCCTGCCAATCAGCGCCTTTCAACAATGTGCGGCTTGCGTCGTTCAGCTCCAGCACACCTGCTCAGAAGAGAGCAGATCTGCATTGCCACCGGACGGGGCGGGAACGGGATCAGGGTGAGTATGTAAAGTTTTTTTTTCTACTAAAACTGTGAGTGGCATTACCTACAGTGGGGGCTCTATATGTGGCGATGTGGAGCACTATATACAAGGGGAGCTATATTTAGGGCACTATCCACAGGGGTGGGCTATATGTGGGACACTATATACATGGGTGGGCTATATGTGGAGCACTATCTATAAGGGGAGCTATTTGTAGGGCACTATCTATAGGGGTGGGCTATATGTGGGACACTATATACAGGGGTGTGTTACCTGTGGAGCACTATCTTCAGGGGGGCTATATGTAGGGCACTGTCAACAGGGGTGGGCTATATGTGAGGAAATTAACTATAGAGGGGCTATATGTGGAGCACTATCTATAGGGCAAGCTATATGTAGGGCAGCATGGTGGCTCAGACTTGCAGCTCTGGAGCCCATATGTGGGCACTATCTACAGAGGGATGTATGTGGGGCACTATCTACAGGGGCTTCTATGTAGCGCACTATGTACAGAGGCTCTATGGGGGTCACTATCTACAGGCGGCTATGGGGGCACTATCTACAGGGGGTATGGTGTGTGTGTGTGGGAAACAGTGTTTGGTACTATTATAATCAGGAACACAGTGTGTGGAGCTATTATAGTTAGAGGTGCAGTGTATGGCATAATTTTATATTTAGAAGTGTTGAGAATTTTATGTTCGTTTATAGGTGCAGAAATGTTTTAAAAGTGAGAAGCTGAACACATCTGAGCGGAAAACTGCAGAAATGGGTCGAAGCCGGGAGAACTCTATCATAGAGGTCTGGACCGGAGGAAGAAAAGAGAAAAAGAACTAGAATCTGAGACGTCAACGATGAGTCACTTAATGTAAATGTTTATTCTGCCTCTAATCAGTAATGTAGTCACTGTATGATCTGCAGTGAGATGATTATGATATGATTTTTTTTCGTGAAACAGCATCTCCCAGCATATCCTTACTATTGTCTGGGCCATGCTGGGAGCTGTAGTTTTACGCCGTACAAACCTATACGGCAGGGGTTGCACTAAATTGAGCTATATTGCATATATGTATTGTATTGTTCTGGTATTGTATATATGTACTGAGCTTGGTTCTGGGGCTGTATATATGTACTAAGCTTTGTTCTAGTGCTGTATATATGTACTGATCTTGGTTCTGATGCTGTATTTAAGAACTGAGCTTTGTTCTGGTGCTGTATATATATGTATGAGCTTTGTTTTGGTGCTGTATATATGTACTGAGCTTGGTTATGGGGCTGTATTTATGTATTGAGCTTGGTTATGGGGCTGTATTTATGTATTGAGCTTTGTTCTGGTGCTGTATTTATGCACTGAGCTTTGTTCTGGTGCTGTATATATGTACTGAGATTGGTTCTGGGGATGTATATATGTACAGAGCTTCGTTCTGGTGTTGTATTTATATATTGAGCTTGGTTCTGGTATTGTATATATCTACTGAGCTTGGTTCTGGTATTGCATATATCTACTGAGCTTGGTTCTGGTATTCTATATATGTATGAGCTTGGTCCTGGTGCTGTATTTATGTAATGAGCTTTGTTCTGGTGCTGTATATATGTACTGATCTTGGTTCTGGCGCTGTATTTATGTATTGAGCTTGGCTCTCGTGCCATATATATGTATGAGCTTGGTTCTAGTGCTGTATTTATGTACTGAGCTTGGTTTGTGGTACTGTATATATGTACTGATCTTGGTTCTGGTACTGTATATATTTCAGAGCTTTGTTCTGGAGCTGTAATTAAATAGGATATATTTATAATAACAAAATTGCAAGGCAGATGGAATTGTTTTCAATTCATTGTATATTTAATGGGAACCCAGTTTTAACCCCTTGAACCGCCACCTTGCGGCAATACATGACCTGACAATATTAGCAAATGTATGTTTTTTTCAGATGCAGCAAAATCGATCAAATCAACTTTTAAAATAGCGCATACTATATGCTAATTACTTATTAAAAGGTCGTGGGGCGGTGACGCGATCCTGAAGATTCACATAGTCCTGCCTCCAAACCCCCCTTTCCATGTTTGATTGACATCCCCCTGGCTGATACAACTTTCTCAGATGCGCCATTGCCTTGTACTACTTGGGGGGCTGCGTGGCACTATATACAAGGGGGGGGGGGCTGTGTGACCCTATACACATGGGGGAGCTGTGTGGCACTATATACAAGGGGCTGTGTGGCACTACTAAGGGGGGGCTGTGTGGCACTATCCACTAGGGGGGGCTGTATGGCACTATTTACAAGGGGGAGGGCTGTGGCTCTATCTACACGGTGCTCTGTGTGGCAATAATAATAAGGGGGCGGGCTGTGAGGCACTATCTACTAAGGGGGGCTGTGAGGCACTATTTACAAGGGAGGGGGCTGTGTGGTACTATATACAGGGGGAGCTGTATGGCGTTATATACAGGGGGGCTTTATGGCGATATCTACAGGGGGGTTGTTTGGCACAATCTACAAGGGGAAGGTGGGGGGCGCTATCTGCAAGTAAGTGTGTGACACTGTCTACAGGGGGAGGGTATGGCACAATCTACAGGGGGCACTATCCATAAGGGGGGCAGTGTGTGGCACCTGGGGGGGCTCAGTCAAGAGTTTGCTATAGGGCCCAGTCTTTCCTAGTTATGCCCCGGTTTGGTATACTAAAGAATTATATCAGTGATCCATGAACTGCAGTGAGAACTCCCCTTGTGAGACTGAAAAATTAAGTGTTCGCAATAAAAATGAAATATATCTATATATAGTTTTATTTTGCAAAAATGAAAAAAAATATACACACGTATAGAATTGATAAAATGATTTAAACCGCTTGAAAAATAAGCTCGGTCCTGAAGAGGTTAAAGGGGTTTCTTAGCTCTTAAGAGCATTGTATGGATCACTTGCACAGTTAGTTAGCTGGTCAGTCCGGCGGAGACCCTCATTCTCTCCACAGACATTACACCGCCATCCACCTCGTACACACGACGAACACCTCACACAGCACGAAGCAAACACAACCATAGCTGTAGCCGAGGAGTGGTCACGTGGTACACTGACAGCCGGTCATGTGATCATGATGTCATCAAGGTCCTTGTAGACAGCTGAAGCTCGCAGCCATCGTTGTGACTGGATGATCTTTCTCCACAAATCTATCACATGGTACACTGACATCACGATCATGTGACCGGACGTCATCAAGGTCCTGACTCTAAACTGGAGGATAGGAACTAGCCACTACCTTATTTACATCGGAGTTATTGTTTATTTTTTTTAAGTGAGTCGGCCGGCGCTGCAGTCATGTCTCGGGTGCGGCAGCCTCCCTTGGTGACTGGCATCTCTCCCAAAGAAGGGACTTCCTGGACTAAGGTCACCATTAGAGGAGAGAATCTGGGTACCGGCCCCTCTGATCTCATAGGTAATGTACATGCTGTCACTGAGCAGGCATTATGGAGATCTTCTCCGTATTGCTCAGCTGGCAGCTCTATAGTGAGCAGATTGATAATTTGCTGATTCCTAGTCGTTATCGCTACATTGTAAATGGGATTTAATGCAAACATGCACTTGTGGGTTTCATTACAATGCGAACGTGACGTTTGTTTTGGTTATAGAGTAAGATATTTGCATGCACAATTGACAAACATTATAATATTTATAAATATCAGATTGTGTGATCAGCAGGACATTTTCATCTATCTATAAGGGTAGGTTCATGCTTGCAATATATTTTGGATTGCTTCAATGCAATGGAAAAAATTAGTGCTTGAAAGCGGTCTTGTGTTCACAGCTCCTATGCAGACCTATGTGTCTCCATGGGCACAGACTACAATCAAACCTGAGCGTAGTCTGACCCTGCAGTCATGTGGTATTCTCTTCCATCTGTCTGTAAGTTAGCAAGAAGAAGGGGCAGATACGTATGACTGCAGAATCAGACTAAGCAGGGTTTGTTTGCAGTCTGTAACCATAGAGACACATAGGTCCACATAAGAACTGTATGCACAAAATGGAGGAATATTTTTAATCAAGCCTATTTGCAAAGTTTCTTCATTTTCTCTTTTTATTTTACATGCGTTGAAGCAGTCAGATTGGGTGCAGCAGCTCTTACAGGGGATATGTCTGACTTACTTTGGCTTTCCCCGGCAAAATCATTTAACTCTGGGGTGCCGGCTCCAATATGAAAAGGGTTTTCGGTGATAAGAAAGCTCCTTTTAAAATCAACCTGTCAGGTCATTTTTAGACATTAAAGGGGTTTTCCAGCTTCTGACAACTGATGACCTATAGGTCATCAGTAAGTGATCTGTGGGGGTCCAACACCCGGGCTCCGCACAGATCAGCTGGTCCGGTGCCTCTGTGCACCAGACGTACAAGCCGTAAGCAGTCACCTGGCCACGGAATAGCGGCCGAGCTGCAGCTCTGCTCCTATTCAAGTGAATAGGAGCAGAGCTGCAGTTCTGCAGCATGGCCGCTATGCCATGTACGGAGCCAACTGCTTCCAGGCGCTATACATAGCATTATGTGCCACAACATCCGGTGGATAGGTCACCAGTTGTCAGAAGGTGGACAACCCCTTTAAGCAACCACCATGTCTTATTACATAAACTGACAATGTTTCTAAACATGACCCTGTACACCAAATCACAAAAATCCTGCGCACTGTATGCAAATTACCATTGAAGAGTCATCTGGGCAGTGACCATATCGAGTTATACATTTCGGCTCTAACCCTGTGCATCCCCCGACTGCTCTACTTTACTACCAGCTTCCTTCAAAGCTTATGCATGCAACGTTGCCTTGTACTCCCCGGGCACGCGCAATGCAGCGAGGTGTACTGTGCCCGGCTTCATTGCTGTATTGTGCAGTAAGCCCCTTCTGACAATCACTGTGCATTTGCAGTACAGCGATGAAGCCAGGAACAGCACACCTCGCTGCACTGCGCATGGCCAGGGAGTACAAAGCAATGGCATATGCGCAAGCATTGGAGGAGGCTGGTAATAATGTAGAGCGGCTGGGGAATGGCAATCAAGCCAGGAGGGGCAGGGTAGGAGCCCGGACTTCATGACTTTTCCTGATATAATTCCCGCCCAGTGGACTCTTCAGTCGCAATTTGCATATAGTGTGCAGCGTTTTAATAAATTATTTTAGCGATTTGGCTGAATTACATTTAGGCTTTGTTCATATCTGCGTCAGATCTCTGTTCATGGGTTCCATCTGAGCTTTCCGTCAAAGGAACCCACGAACGGAAAACATAGGTTTCCGTTTGCATGACCATTGATTTCAATGGTGACGGATCCTTTGCAATTGTTTTCTGTTTGTCACCATTGTGTAAGGGTTCTGTTGTTTTGACAGAATCAATAGCGTAGTTGACTATGGCAGTGATTTAGGGTCCAAAATCGACCAGACAGGTTTGCTTTAAAGTGTTGAATCATGGTAGCTATAGATTGCATCAGAATAACGTGACATTGGATGTCTAGTTGACTTAAAGAGGCTCTGTCACCACATTATAAGTGGCGTATCTGGTACATAATGTGATCGGGACTGTAATGTAGATTACAGCAGTGTTTTTTATTTAGAAAAACGATCATTTTTGACGGAGTTATGACCTATATTAGCTTTATGCTAATGAGTTTCTCAATGGACAACTGGGCGTGTTTTACTATATAACCAAGTGGGCGTTGTACAGAGGAGTGTATGAGGCTGACCAATCAGTGACCAATCAGCGTCATACACTTCTCTCCATTCATTTACACAGCACATAGCGATATAGCTATATCGCTATCTGCAGTCACATAAACACACTATAACGTTACTGCAGTGTCCTGACAATGAATATACATTACCTCCAGCCAGGACGTGATGTGTACTCAGAATCCTGACACTTCTGTAGCGTCTCTGTGAGATTTACAGCAAGGCAAGCGTAATCTCGCGAGATTACGATGTAACCTGTCATTTAAAACGAGATTACGCTTGCATTGCTGTAAATATCACAGAGATGCTACAGAAGTGACAGGATTCTGAATACACATCATGTCCTGGCTGGAGGTAATGTATATTCATTGTCAGGACACTGCAGTAATGTTAGTGTGTGAGTATGAGGCTGCACATAGCGATATAGCTATATCGCTATCTGCAGTGTAAATGAATGGAGAGAAGTGTATGACGCTGATTGGTCACTGATTGGTCAGCGTCATACACTCCTCCTGTACAACGCCCACTTGGTCATATAGTAAAACACCACCTTTCTCCCCATGTCTACAGGTATTTTTATGTCTATACTCTCTTTATCTGGCATGTATTGGTATATGTAGGCTTGCATACACGCTATTTATTTAGAGCTGATTTATGTTATGCTTTCTTGGATGGGTATTTACTCTCGCTACATATGTATACAGCCATTTATATCTCTTTTTTTTCTATACCTATATTCGTGACATGTTTGTTTTGGGACTCTGTTTGAGTTTGGTTGTTTCCCATGTTCCCTATGGTATGTTGTCATCTTTACCATATCTCCGCTCTTTTTGATAGAAGATCTGTCATATCTTTCATTATATCTGATATTGTTATACCATGTACTGTTATACATTAATAAAGTTATATATTTTTTTTACTATCCATGGTATTTACTCTTATACTATTTTAGGACATTATGTCCCTTGCGCCTGTGCGCTCATAGGTTGCTTCCCATATAGTAAAACACGCCCAGTTTTCCATTGAGAAACTCATTAGAATAAAGCTAATATAGGTCATAACTCATGATCGTTTTTCTAAATAAAAAACACTTCTGTAATCTACATTACAGCGCCGATCACATCATGTACAAGATAGGCCACTTATAATGTGGTGACAGAGCCTCTTTTAATATACAACGTTATCAAAACATTTGCCGCTTGTCACAAGACTCAAAAATTTTACGATAATAAATGGCTACCTGTCAGTAAAGGACCTGTCATTGTATGTAGATCTCTGGATCAGTATCTGTCTAAAGAGTATTAGCACATACTTTACTGGCACTGATCAGGAGTTCTGAAGTCCTCATGAGTTGGCACCATCTATATCCAGCACCATATTATGTTTATTTTTGCCTTCTAATTTGACAGAATCCGATCCTGTGCTGGGCACTAAATACATATGGCTTATTGGGTGAGGGCAGTATGAGGCCATCTTTCTTTTTTTTTTTTCTGTTTTATCCGGTCGGATAAAAAATATATTTTATGACAGGGCAGCAGTCTAGAAATATTATATGTATGGTCAAGGTGCCAAGTACGATATGCTATAGTGTCATGTCCACACAAGCTGGTTGGAAGCGAATGCTACTCATGAAAAAAAAAAACATGTCCACAATCATATTGCAACTCGGGATGTGCAAATTTGGCCTTACACATGACTTGGCTTTAACCCCCTCTCCCTCAAGTATTCAGAAGTGAGTTTCTCTTAATGGTACTCACCGCAGTGTCCCTCCTATTAGTATTAACTATGTCCTCTGCTTTCCCCTCTACTAGTCAGAGCAGACCCCCCCCCCCCACTTCCCTTTTAGGCACAGTGGGTCCTCCAGTCTACTTCCCCAATAAATAATGTATACCACTTCACCAAAAGTCACAGGAGACCCCCACCACACTAGTTATAGCAGAATGTGGTATCTCCACTCTTCATCTGGGCCAATTTTTTTATGCTTGAGGCCCATTTTATATCAAGACATGCTGATTTCCCCAAAAATGTATTAACCCATTGAAGAGGTTATTCAGTGTTTATAAAAGTAGATGCAGATGGTTTAAGAAAAGATTTATCACTAACATGCTGTCTGTAGCTGAATTGTGTCTGTAAAGGGCCTTTTACACCAGCCGACGCTCGGCCAGTGCCGATCAACGAGAAATTGTTAATTGGCGCTTGTTTGATCCTGTCACACAAAGCTATGGATGGGGACGAGCGGTCGTTACTCCAAGCGCTCGTCCCCATACGTTATTATCATGTCGGCAGCGCGTCTCCCTGTTTACACAGGGAGATGTGCTGCCGACAACGATAATATTTAACTTTTTTAAAACGATACGATCAGAAGATGATCGAGTGTTTGCTTACACAGGGCAATTATCGGGAACGAGCATTCTATGAACGCTCGTCTGCATGATCGCCCAGTGTAAAACCCGCTTAAGCCAGTCTCGCATCCAGTCACATGACCTAGCACCTGGCGTTTGTCTCCAGCTTGTGTGATGTCCGGTACACTGAAAAAGGGGGTTATCTCCCCTTCGCCATCTTCCTGTAGTACAGGACATCACACATCACATGCCTTTTATCTCCCTGCCTTCCTCTCCCTCTCTTGAGGGATCGGTTTCACGGATCTTTGTTGTGTGTGTGTGAAGACAGTGGGTAATTACAGCACTACCGTACACCTTGTAATAGAGGGGCATGCAGGCAGCTGTAAATAGAGGCAATATCTGAGAGGAGAGCAGAATCATGGGAACTGTAGTGATTTACATGGTAATCCCGCCCACAGCAAACCCTGGCATCATCAAAACCTCAGTACAGCACAAAGCTGGGCAAGATAATGAAAATAATCACTTCTGAGCTATGGTGGCATTATCTGGCGACCATACACACGCACGCACGTACTTTTCTGTATTTTAAGGACACAGACCGTTTTGGCCTTTAAAGGGGTATTCCCATCTCACACGTTTGTGGCATATCCACAGGATATTCCATAAATAGGTGATAGGTGTGGGTCCCAACCCCTGTCCTGCCTGGTGAAAGGGATGCTTGTCGCCGCATCCAGGTGAAGAATGAAAGGAGAGGGGGCTGCCCATGTGTGTGGCTCTTTATTCAGTTCTATGGGAATTACAGAAACCACCAAGCATGCGATTGCAACTTTTTTATTTTTCGGTTGACTAAGCCATATCCGGGCTTGTTTTGTGCAGGGAAAAGTATGCAGGATGAACGAAAACAACATTCCTGGCGTTGTTCTTTATTTTGTGGCAATCGCCCTGAGGGATAATAATGTAATTATTTTATATTAAAGGGGTTTTGTCCGCGATCGGGCAACTAATGACTTATCCACCAGATAGGTCATCAGTATATGATCGCGGGGGTTCGACACCTGGACCCTGCACTGATCAGCTGTTCCGGTTGCCTCCGGACATCAAGGAATAGGAGCAGAGCTGCAGTTCTGCAGAACGGCCGCTATGCAGTGGTCAGAGCCATCTGCTTCCTGCTCCGATTACTGCATACCGTTCAAAGCAGCCGAAGCAGCTCATTCGTGCTGGGTCCATGTGTCGGACCCCAACCGATCCTATACTAATGACCTATCTGGTGGTTAGGTCATCAGTTGTCAGAATTTGGAAAACCCCTGTAAGGGTCGCTATAGATGCAGTGATACTAATTTTGTATCAGTTATCTTATTCATTTTTTTTTTTCCATAATAAAGCATTTTTCAGTCGAAAAAAGGCTTTTTTTTTTTTTTCATTTTACCTTAAAAAAACAAATAATGAAAATAAATAAAATATTTATATATATATATTTATTATTTTCCCACAATATTTTTTGAACATGCAACTGTATGCTTGTATAATACGCGGTAGTGCAGTGTATTATGCCTGTCAGTATTTTACAAGGCCACATAAGCTTATGTCTATGGTAGACATGGGGGCTTTTGTTAGCCCCCTAATAACATGGCAAACCATCAACGCCAATGAGCTTACAGAGGGAGTCCTGCAGCATCTAAGGGGTTAAACATCTGGGATCGGTGCTAGCTCTAATCCCGGCCATTGCAGTAGGGTGTCAGCTGAGCCTGTGCCATCCCCGCACGAGCCGCTTGTACCACATGTCAGCGCCATAATTGTGCAGTGTGGGAACTAGTTAAAATATTGAGAGATAAACCGCTGCATAGCTATACGTATTTACATCAGTGGGCATATGCTATGTGTTAAAGGGTTTATCTGGCCTTTGTAAAAAAAACAAAAAAACTTTTACCTACATATGGCATAATTTAGTAGAAAAAAAAAAAGCTCATAATCTCCTGTCGCTCAAAAGCCACCAGTCCACGGTCTACCGCCCTTCTTTCTTCACATTGTCTCGAACTGTGAGGTGCGGTATTGGCATATGCCTATTTTAGCCAATCATTGGCTGCAGTGGTCATGCACCATACCTGCTGAGATCACCACTGTGGCCAGTGACTTGCTGAAGTGGTCACTCTCCGATGCAAAATGAGACCCATTCCCCTACATTTTCTTTGGACATGCTATGGTTTCTCGAAACTGCTGCTACCCATGTTGCCTATGTGGCATTTATCTGTAAGTCTGAAAGACTCCCTTGTGAAGAATTTCTATAGGAATGCCTGGGTTTCGAGTAAACATGTGAGTAATTTCCTCTTCATTGTAATGTAAGCAGAAACGTGAAGATCATTATCGTAATGGTCACTGCTACGTTCAGTACTAACATAGTCACTGCCCAGAACAAGTGGAGAACTCCTAGTTTGGCTGGTGCGGATTACTCCACTCTTTCCTATGGTCCTTCCAGTAATACCCTGCAGTTCTTGCCAGTCATGAGCTTTACAGTACACATGTGCATTGTCTTATGGCGGTGATCTCTCATCAGGCAGCAGGAAAGAGACGTAATTTGACAATTACAGTAATAACAAGTTCCCTGACATAAGCCTTCATGTATTCACAGTATATAGTTTCGGGTTCCCCTTTATGGGGGCTTGTTGAAATCATTCTACAGGAAGCCTTCAGTACTTGCAACCTGAACCTGTCACACCTAAAACCCATTTAGCTCATTTGGTCATTAATCTGTCATTTCCAAATGGGAGGTGATGGTCAGAAAGGTGGATATATTGAACGCCAATAGAAGGGTCTTTATTGGAGACGTACAGTCAACATACATATTTCCTTTAGAAGCCTTTAAAAATCCTGACGTATACGTTAAACGTAGGCTGTGATGGAAGCCTAAGGGTATGTGAACACGGCGTAGTTTTTGTCAAGCAGAAAAAATCTGCCTCAAAATTTCCTTTCATACTTTTGAGGCAGATTTTTAAATGCAAGCGGTTTTTCAATTTTGCAAATGTGGTTGTTGGTCAAAAACCGTTCCAAATGAACGCCACTTTTTTTTTTTCCATCTCCCATTGATTTTTAACAGAGGTTTAGACATGGAAACTGCTCCAAGATAGGGACATTTGGGGTGTCCTTTGGCGCCGATTCTGACATGATTTAAACATCAAAATCAGCGTAAAAAAAACGCCGTAGGTACAGTGGCATCCATTACCTAAAAACGATTATGGCATCCGTTTAACATATACGTCATGAAAAGCTCATAACCTATACGTTTAGCGGATGTCTGTGACATATGCCATACAGTGACATTTATAACACGTAAGCTCCCATGTTAAAACTGCACATTCCAACAAAATGAAACAAAACATGTAAACAGGTGCAAGAATGCCTGTGACCGCAAAATTCTACAGCAGACAAAAAAATGGCGACCGCACACTGTACACTAATGCCACCTAAGCCACTAAATATAAATAAATATGCATTACTGCTAAATCTACTTACAATAGGGAGGTTCTTAGCGCACATTTTGATCAAAAAGTGTTTGCCCACCTGCCACGACAAGGCGACCTCTGTAAGGTGGAAACCTACTCTGCACATACACCCAGAACTGGGGCTAAACCTACATATTCTTGGGGATGGTAGGAACCGACCTGAAACGAATTAAAATCACCCAGGGCAGAATGGGAGGAGTGCCAGATCAAGAAATGGAGGCAGCCACCAACCCTCCAGTGTGTTGGTGTTCGCAGTGTGTAGTCGCCATTTTTTGTGTGATTGAGATTATATATATATATATATATATATATATATATATATAATGGGTTTTATCTGGATAGAATACAGCTGTTTACTTAGCCCTATATTCAATAGTACCGACTGATTGCCAGAAGGCAAATAGAACCTTATTCCCGGACTACTAAAGAAATACCCTACATATATTTTGTTAACAAATATGTAAAACATAACTTTTATTAACATAGACTATGACCTAATCACGTTGAAAACCCAACGAGGGTTCTGTGATATTCATTTCGAAGCTAACTATGACTCTCTGCGCTAGAGCAGTAGCGAGTATTCAGTACTATCCTGCTGCACCCAAATAGGTATCTTGTTCACCAGGTTAGGTCGAGGTGTGCTAATATGGGGGTGGGTTCCAGCTAGATCCACCATAGAAATTCAATGTGCATGGCACTGCCAGATAAAATTTTCAGTGCTTTAGGCTACATTCACATGAGCGTGAAAGATTTACGTGTGTAAAATAAAAATGCACGTAAATCTGTCCGCCTGTGTTGCGTTTTGTATCCGTGTGCTTTGCGAGTGGCATGTGTTTTTCACGTACTTGCAAGCACTTGTTTGTTTTTTCAATGTAACTGATGCGTGAAATGCGTGTCCGTGTGCTGTCCGTGGTTTTCAGGCACCCATTGACTTCGGGTGAGCGAAAACGGACTAATATAGGACATGCAGTGAGTTTCACGCAACGGACGCTCGCTGCGTGAAAACTCACGCATGTGTGATTGGCCCCGTTGAAATCAATCGTGCTGTCTGTTGTTTTAATGCACAGCACATGGATGAGAATTACGCTCGTCTAAATAAGCCCTTAGTGTGTAGCACAACAGTACATAACGGCGACGATTCATCACGCAGGCCTTCCTCAAGATGTATCATATCCTGGTGCGTGATATATTTGTCTGATGTGTTATTCTGCGCACCGCAGTGACAAATCTATCACGCGCCAGGATATTATGATCTGGCATACTCGCTACTACGCCAGTCATTAAGTCATATATTATAGAATCGGAATGAGTATCGCAGAACCCTTTTCAGGCTTTTAAAGTGATTTTGGATATAGTGTGTGTTAAAATAATGTATGTTTTACAAATTGGTTGACACAAAATATATATTTAGGGTATTTCTTTAGTAGTGCAGGAATAGGGTATTCTTTACCTTTTGGCAAAGTTTGTGACGTCTGAAAAGTGCAGAGAAAAGTAAGCTGGGATTATTGGGGTTGGTGTGGCCTCCACCCTGAAGTCCGTGATGGGACAAATTTTAGCGCACATATATATACGCCTGCAGGCATAGGTTGTTTTTTTTCTGACTTTGGAACAGTCCAAAATGAGCCAAATTTATTAAGAAGCGTGCTCCTTTTAATAAATTTGGCGCAGCTCACTCTAACACTTTTTTTTTTTCTTCGACTGGCGTATGAAATACCAGTCTTAATAAATCTGCCCAATTGTCTCAGATATAATACATAAATTGTCCATGTAAAGCCATAAAGTGACAGATTAAACCAGTGTATAAAGTTATTGGATAGCGATAGAGTGCCCAGATAAATAGGGGCATACAATACGTTGACATTTCTATTTTTGTTTTACAGGGTTAACCATTTGTGGACATAATTGTCTGCTGACAGCGGAGTGGATATCTGCCAGCAAAATAGTGTGCCGGGTTGGTCAAGACAAGAATGATAAAGGGGACATCATTGTTACCACAAAATCTGGAGGAAAGGGGACTTCAACTGTATTTTTTAAGTTGGTCAAGCCTGACAAGATTGGTAATTTTATTTTTATATGTCAAGATACAGTTTTTAATCATTTAAATTGCTACAAGATATAACTGTAAATTACACTTTTCACTATGTCTTTGTACAGTCTTTTCTTATGTTTTTTCCTAATGTTTTTGTTGTTGTTGTTTGTTTTACATTATCAGACATTTTATTGATCCCATCGTCCCAACAGACTAGTGTAAAGATGCCCAAGATTTTAGAGTATAGTTGTCTGTGACTTTTGGATGAAGGGTTGACACAAGCAAACGTTTTTTGGGGCTGCTTGTTGTCCGTTTGTCACCCGTGCATGGAGTTGACTAGCCATGTATTAACTATCCATTGATCTGGATAGCACAATTAAAGTAAAAAATTTTTTTTCCCAAAAAGCAGTCATAAATGCTCATATTTAACTGGGACCATTACGGTTTATGAATAATGATGCAGAAGTGGGAGTTTTCATACAATGCTGTGTAATGTTATTGATTCAGACTAATTTATCCTGTATGGTGACATCTGGTAAGAAATGCAGAATGGGCAGAAAAATTACAGCTGGGCAAAAAATATTACTGGTGTTTATACGCTGAATGAATCACTTCAATGTTGGAGTTTGGGTGTATATATGTATTGATAATACATTTAATTATAACATTCTATCCCAGACTGTTACTGAGTCGACGAGATATTGTTCTGTATTAAAAGAGGCATGAGTTCAAGAAAAGAAGGCATTATTTTACCACTTTATAAAGCACTAGTGCCATCACAATTTGAAAGTGCAGTCCATAAAGTGCATAAAAAGTATATAAGGGAGCAGGAGGAAGAACAAAGCCTGGCAGCTAAATTAATAAAGAGTATGGAAGATCTCCGTTATAACCGGTTGAGGACCGCCCGAACGATTGGGCAGCGGAATATCATGTGCACGGCAGTCAGAGACTGCCAGGGACCCTGGAGAGAAGACCGAAGTGGTTTTCACCGCTTTTGTCTTCTCTATACTCACGTACACAGCTTTGTATAGAATAGAGGCAGCAGCAGCTATTGGTCCTGGTGATCATGTGACTGGTCACATGATCGGTAGGATGCCAGTAGAAGGCTGCTACTAGGTCTAACTAAACCAAACCCAGCCCTAACCATGACCATAGTCACTATAACAGGGCTTATTTGTGCAGCCCCAGTTAAAGTGGAAAAGTATAGTGTAAGTAAATAATAAAGCCCCCCAAAAAATAGTTTTCTGACCTTTTTAAGGGACAGGCCATAATAATAAAAAGAATAAAAGTAAAAAAACAAAAAGAAATTAAAAAAATGGCACATAAAATACAATCATTGTCGTAACGCGAGCCCTGACCCAATTACCCTAAAACAGACATGTAATAGGTAAATTTATGGTAGACTAGGACTATCATAAATGAAGTCTAGTTTAGGGTAGTACTATATTATTACCAGAATTTTTTTTCTAAAATGTAAAAAAGCATATTTATTTTACATTTTCTTCAAACTATAAGCCTAAAGATGCTAAAAAATCAAACATTATGTGTATATAAATTGTAAGAAAAGAAACCTGCATTGGTCACAAAAAAAAAAATCATGTCGCTAGTCCAACAAATAAAACCATTCTAGCAGTTTAACGAACGCATCCTAAAAATTACTTAATTAATTTTGCCTTCCTCTCGATCACCTGGGGGTGTAATTTACTCACAAACCCCAGGAGATTGAGCGGAAGACCAAAAGTCGAAATTGATGGACATATCCTGTTTTGTTGTTTTTTTTTTCAACCCACTATGTACAGAAACTATCACTAATAGACTAATAAAATGTCTATGGAATTTTTTAGCTAAAGGATTGGTCCGTTAAATGAATGTTTCTTCACAAAGGGCCAAATGTACTTTAATGTCTATGGGCAGATAATGGCCGTATGAGGATGGTTAAGGGAAGAGTCCTTAGTTTTGGGTTGCTCCCATAACCTAACACTAAACCTCCTCCTTGCACTGCAGATCTGGGGTCTGCGCACTGCTTGGACGCGTTGACTGAATAGGTCAGGTGGGCGGTATAGTGTTCAGGAATCCATGTCCGTCTTCCCACAGTGATTTATTACTCATGCCAACCCCCTTGCCATTTTCCTGAAAGCGGCGAGCACGGCGCCATCCAACTGACCTGTTGCTAGAACGTTTTGTTACAGAACATCTGACTGAATATTATGTCCTTGGGTTGTTACAAAAAAGTAATTTTTCTACCAGATACTTACACAGCAGAAAGCGTGTCCTGCGGAGGTAATCTAAATATTTATCTCCCTACAGCAGCGGGGCAGTGTATCTTTGTCAGGACCCCACAGAAGTCAGCACTAGTTAACCCTTTCGTAAGAACTGCCGACGTCCTCGACGATATTTATTAAAGCACAAACTCCAGATTCTTAAACATTTTGAAATGTCCTTATAACCGTAATACACTTATTGCAACAATATACAGTGTGTATGTCTGCATACACCTAGCCACAAGCAGCACCCAATAGAAAACCGCCCTTAATAGATTTTGGGCAGGGGTACCCACAGTCTAAAACAATGAAGTGTGATCGTAAGATCCAGACAACAATGGCTGTGGCTCATATACTCTTCAACCGCAAGGTGTGCGGATGAGAAAAGCCACACTGCCTGGTTCTTCTACTATATTTGGTCTATACACTCTGTATTGTATTCCTAAACTATTTTTGTTGTAGGTATTTTGGACCAGTCAGCGGTATGGGTGGAAGAATTGAATTATTATGACTTGCGTACAGACCGGAATAAAGGGATATCGCCTCTATCTCAAAGACCTGCTAATCCCTTGGGTATTGATATAGAAAGGTAAGCGTTACTTTTATGTAATAAATTTAGCAAATGAATGTGGTAATATTTGCCTTTATGATTCGTATGTTTGATGGGGGGCTCCTGTATGTCCTTTTGTCTATGGACGGGATGTACAGTTATGATTTAAAGGAACATTTTGTATTCTCCTTGAATTATGGCAAATCCTAAGAAGTTCAGACCGCACAACAAATGGCTACAGAAATGGGGATTTGCGTGCAGTATGAGATATTTTGACTTATTCATGGCAAATTCCAGCAATATTGGGGTCTGCAGCCGCCTCCATCTCTCATAAATCCCTGGCAAAAGTTGCGGAAGCTGCTGAGTGTTTGCTAAATACATTTTGGCTTTGGGAAGTATAGGGGAATGTGAAATTAAGTGCTCTGTGATGTAAATATATTCATTTATTCAAAATGGCATTTATTCAATGAGTAGCAATCTGCCTCTGTTACAGATTGAAGTAGCATTAAACACAGGCATTCCTTTAATATTCTTCTAAGGCCCAGTTCACATGGCAAAAAACATCTTTTACCACCTGTGGTAAAAAAATTAAAAAAAAAGCGACATGTTCTTTCTTGTCATGGTTCCGACCTCTGACCTCCAATTGAAATCAATGGCAGGCAGAGAAAGCGTTTTTCGCAGCATTTTTTGCCCGTGGCACTCAATGGCCGTGGCCAAAAAACGCGGCAAGAAAGTGCAGGTAGGTCAAAATCTGCCCCAAAGTTCCTGAAGGAATTTTGAGGCAGATTTTTCTGGCTGCAAAAAAACTCTGTGTGAGCAGGGTCTAGGATTACTTTTAGGCTATGTTCACACGGGGTCTTTTGCCGAGTTTTTTGACGCGGAAACCGCGTCGCAAAACTCGGCAGAAACGGCCCGAGAACGCCTCCCATTGATTTCAATGGGAGGCGTCGGCGTCTTTTTCCCGCGAGCAGTAAAACTGCCTCGCGGGAAAAAGAAGCGACATGCCCTATCTTCGGGCGCTTCTGCCTCCGACCTCCCATTGACTTCAATGGGAGGCAGGAGAAAGCGTGTTTTATGCCCGCGGCGCTCAATGGCCGCGGGCGAAAAACGGCGCGATAATTGCTGTTCACACGGAGTATTTTGGGGGAGGAATATCTGCCTCAAAATTCCGTTTGGAACTTTGAGGCAGATATTCCTCCCCCAAAATACTCCGTGTGAACATAGCCTTAGATTGTAATAAAACTTGTTTTCTTAATTAAAGTACGGATGCAGCCATCTTTTTCTTGACTCTGATAACTTGCTGCAGCATGGTATCACACAACAAAAGCCAATGAAAAGTCATTGAAAAAGTCAAAGATAAAGGATCTTGCCACTGTGTATTTAGTGCGTTGAAAGTCAAGATAAAGACGGCTACATCTGTACCGTATTTTTTTGGACTATAAGACACATTTGACCAGAAGACGCACCCATAATTTAAAGCATAAAAGAGGAGAAAATAGTTTTTTTTATTTTACTGTACATGTCCTATGGGTAATATTAAGGCGATGCAGTACCAAAGTGTCCCAATACAATGCCAGCCACAATGCCCCAGTAGAAGGCACAGTGCCCTAATTTAATGACAGCCGCAGTGTCCCAATACAATGACAGCCTGAGTAATACAACATATTGGCACCTATAGTGCCCTCCCCTGAACTCGCCAGACATCAGAGATGTGGAGAGGCAGTGGTTAATGGTGATGCTTCTGCTCTGGTTGCTGTTCCGTTCATAGGACGGGTGTGTCTAGAAGGTCCTTGCAGATCAGTACCTGCACATATTTACTGAAATGTGTGTGTGTGTGTGTGTGTGTGTGTGTGTGTGTGTACACACAAATGTCTGTACAAATGTCTGTTCTTAACATACGGGAGCCCCTAAACCATTTTTCCACTTCTGGGGAAATTCCTTTTCTCATTCCTACCTAAAAGAGGTTTTGTCAAACCCCAGGATTCCAAGGAGCCGTGAGTGGGAAATCTTGCATTTTCCTTAGTCTGATGACTGGAGAGGTTGAGTTCTCCCAAAAACAACACTTTCGTTTGAATTTACTATCCAAACTTTTGAAAAAAATGTACGGCTGTTATTAATGTTATCCAGAAGCATTTTTTATACTGTCGTTTTCTGGAAATGTTAGTTGAATTAAAGCTTTTTAAGAGCGTTACAGGCTATGAACTCTTTTCAACCTTTTTTTTTTTTTTTTTTGTTCCAATGCATCTAAAAAATAAAATTGAAACCCTACTGACATTTTGTGTATGCAGCTCCTATGTAGACTCTGTAGACCATTATGGCATATGGGGGATTGATTATCAGTGCTTATGATATTGCGGCATGTGGAGGTAGATGGGGTAGCTGGCAGCTTGCTCATAGAAACTACAGTTGCACACGAATATAATGATGACCTATAACTTCGTTGTTTTTTTTCCTGAATCACATCCAGGTTTTTTGTAATGGAACCAGCTAATAAAATAAGTACGAGTGAAGCACTTGTATGAAGTAATCTTCTGAATGGCAAGGAGAGGCTTTGTGGGTGTCAGACTAGCAATCTGTCCATCCATCCACTTGGTTCTTGTATTTTTGGCTGGATGTGTCATGTGTTTAACAAATGAATCACTTGTTGAAATCTAACATGTAGTGTCCTGGCTGTACGCCACTTCTTTGTGTCCTCCTGATTGTATCTCTCCAGCAAGTGTACAGAGCGATGACCTAACTTACTATACACACAAGAGGCTGAGGTCAACGTACCGCTTTCCTTCCACCTCTGATTCAAACATAGTTTTGATTTATCTTGAGGGTGTTACTATTTGCAGGTTATTAACCTGTTTTTTTTTTTCCACCTTTTTTATGTTTCCTAAATGAGTGGCATCGGCCTGATTAAAATGGTTTCCCTTATGAAGACATCCCCTTTTAAAATTGCACCTTACCGAGGGATTTGCTCGGGTCAGACTGCCGAAACGAGTCAGCTGTTATTACCCAGGGAAGCAGCAGCCAGCATTACGTTCCAAATAAATTGCTGACCATGTAATACATGGACATCCTGGGTACATCTGAGGGAGATTCGCTCTTCGTGAGCAGCTTTCCGCTGTGACTAATAGGGGAAGTACCCAAGCAAGGGGCTTGCCTCTGTGACATCCGCGTGCCCTTATAGTGCGCATAAAACAGGGTTATCTTTATGGGACAACCCCTTTAAACAAAGTAATACATGCACATCTATACCTGTAATATGGGAACGGTTTAGGACTTTTTTTTTAAATTTAGTATTTTTTTTTTTATTTTTTTTTTTTACTGTATCTAATATGAAGCTTGAAGTGTAGCGTACTTCTAGTGTACTGGCTGACATGGCTTTACATTTTTCTATTTTATTATTTTTGTTGTTTTGACTGATGTTCTTAATCATTTTAAGAAATTAATTCAAATGAAATGACACACAAACACCAGCGTGAAAACGACAGTATGCCCGTTAAATGTTTGTATATTCTGCGAATGTGTAATTCTTATTTTAATTCAAAATTCACATATTTGGATATTCCAGAACTCGTTTAATATTAATAATATGGTTGTTGGCATTATATGCTTATATATTCTTTTATTAGAGTATGCTTAATTTTTCATATACCGTATTTTTCGGACTATAAGACGCAGTTTTTAGCAAGAATACATCTTGATAAAAAGTCCCTGCGTCTTATAGCCCGCCGTCAAGGGACCCGGCATCGGCGGGCGCCATGACAGCCTCATTACTTAACCCCTTCCCAACCCATGACGTGCCGGCACATCATGGAGCCGGAGGGGGATGATGTATGGAGCGGGCTCACGCACTGAGCCCGCTCCATACACTGCAGGTGTCAGCTTCTGACATGCTGCTCTAACGACCAGGATCAGCAATTTCGCTCTTCCTGGCCGTTTAAACGGGTTGTGCCATAAAACACATGTATCCCCTATCCGCAGGATAGGGGATACATGTGTGATCAATTATGAGTACGGGGACCGAAAATTACCAAGAGCGCTGCATGAGAAGATGTGAGTTCCGCGTTCTGTGTCCGGCAGCTTCATAGAGATCAATGGGATTGTTCTGCGCATTCGCGAGCGGCTCCCCATTAATCTATATGGAGCTGCTCTGGGTGACTTTCGCTCCCCTTGTTCTACTTATTGCTGGGGGTCCCCCAGAGATCTCACATGTAGCCCCTTTCCTGTGGATAGGGGATAAATGTGTTTTATGGCAAACCCCTTTAACTAATTAAATGCCATGGTCAATAGCGAACGTGGCATTTATAGGGGTTTTTCTATGAAGGACATTTATGACATATCCACAGGATATGTCATAAATGTCAGATAGATGCAGGCCCCACCTCTGGGACCCGCACCCATCTCTAGAACGGGGCCCCCTAAACCCCGTTCTTGCTTTCTGTTCTCTCCCGGCCACTTGATTACATGTGGAGTTACTGAAACAGCGTAACTTGCGGAGCTACGCTGTTTCCGTAACTCCCATAGAACTGAACAGTAGTTACGGAAATAGCGTAGCTCGAATGCTACGCTGCTTCCGTAACTGTCATTCACTACAATGGGAGTTAGGGAAACAGCGTAGTTACGCTGTTTCAGTAACTCCACATGTAACCAAATGGCCGCTTGTTCAAGTCCCCTAGGGGAACTAATAAATGTGTAAAAAAAACTAATAATAATAATAATATTAAAAGTTAAAAAAAAACACCTTTTCCCATTTTTCCCCAAGCACAATGTAAAAATGAAAATAGTTTGGTATCGATGTGTACGTAAAAGTCCGATCCATTACAATATACCATTATTTAACTTGCACGGTGAGTTTAAAAATGTAAAACATCAAAATAGTTTTTTGGTAACCTTGGTGCTTTAAAATATGAAATAAAAAAAAAGTGATCAAAAAAATGGTGCCAATAAAACTACAGCTCGTCCCGCAAAAACTAAGCCCTTACACGGTATGTGTGTGTCAGGATGTGCACAGAAATACTACTATTCCACTTTTTATATCCATGTTTTATTGTACATATAAAATAAAATCCTTTTTAAATCTTAATTCTTTTATTATAGGTTTTTATATTTATATTTTACTTATCTTGTACGAATTGTAAGTTGCCCTGTGTTGTTGTCTGTATTCACAATCCATGCTAAATGCATAAGTTTTTTTCGTCAGGTCTAATGACATTTAAACAGAAAACTAAGCTGTCGTGTCACGTGACTGATTCCACGTAACATTTAGTCCCTTAGGAGTAACCAGTTGAATTTTACTTTCACTTTGGATGGAACTGGGGAGGAAGAATGAGCACAAAATAAACTAAGAAAATGATTTGCAAATGTATTCAACTCTATGTATAGATTTAAAATAAAAGAAAATACTTGTTTCAAAAAATTATGAAATCATTGCTGTAAATTAGTTCGACATTTTAGTTTTCTACATTAGTTTGCAGTCCGCATATATTCAGTTAATGTTGAAAAATCTTGGTACATTAAAAAAAACATGGCTCTAATCTCCTTTTTTTTTTTTTCTCCCCCCTACCTACCCCCCCCCCCCCCCCCTGCATTCTGGTCTTGTCAGCTTGGGTAATTGTGGTACACGTAAACACATTTCAGGTCGGCATTAGTTAAAATCTCCGATTGTGCGTATTACTGATTGAACACTTGGCACACCAATAATTTCAAATCACCTACTTCTTCCAAGACGTGACTCGGATTACCCTAGTCGTATTTAGAACTTACATTGTATACATAAGGCAAACTCTTAATCCCTTTTTGATTTTGCTTATGCTGAACTGAATGGGGGTGCAGTCAGGAAATCTATTTCCTTCTCCTTAACTTTGAAACTGATGACTAGAAATAGATTGAAAACAGTGCGGTTTCTCCCCAACGAGGGCGAGCGAAATCAAATACACAGATATTCTTCTGATGAATGTCATAAAACGAAAGCCAAGGAAACGCCTTGCTTGAAGGTAAAGGAGTCTTCAGTCATTTCTAGGGGAATGTTTATGTAAAATGTCCCAAAGCTGACTGATAGGAAATCCATTGGGAATGCAGGACAATGCATTTGCAGACTAGCTGGGTGGCCCAAGTCTGGGGATCTCAACCTTAACTCTTCCCGGGGCAGTCAGCGGCGTTTTATTGTTTTCATTTGTCCACATGCTGTTTTTTGGCTTTTTTTTTTCCTCTTTTTAGACGGTGTGCAAGTTTGTTAAAGCGGTCACAACTGCTTACTGATCGGCAATACATGGATCTGAATTGCCCATAATGTCTTAATCCTCTAATATATATTTATTTAATATGTTAAAAAATAATAATATAGACACAATTGTTACATGTAAGTATTTCATTTTTTTTTTTTTCGATCTAATGCTTTTCTATTGTTTTTGTAAAATCATTATTGAATTTTGTTTTGCCTTTACAAGTTGGGCTTATAAATGCCTTTTATTTTATACTTTAAGGCCTAGTTCACACAGTTTTTTTTAAATGCCTTCAGAAATCAATGATTTGGGCCGTTTCTTAGCGCTGATTCCGATGCTGTTTCCGCGTCAATATCGGCAGCAAAAAACTCTGTGTGAACTGACCCTAAAATGTACCTAACTTTTCAGCACACCATAAAATGGCGACCGCACACAGCCAACACTAATGCCACCTAAGCCACTAAATATAAATAAATATGCATTACTGCTAAATCTACTTAAAATAGGGAGGTTCTTAGCGCACATTTTGATCAAATTATGTGAGCCCACCTGCCACGACAAGGCAGCCTCTTTGTGGTGTGAACCTACACTGCACATACACCCAGAACTGGGACTAAGCCTACATATACTTGGGGATGGTAGGAACCAGCATTATACTAACTTTTCAGGTGTCTTTTCAGAATAAGCTGTCACATGAGGTATAACACTATATCTGGCCATATTGGCACTCTTTTGGCCTTAGTCGGGTGAAATACATTCTGCGTATTTGCCGGAAAACGTGTTCACATAACGAAATCTGAGCATAGTCTAAAAATCTATGAAAAATATGCATGAATACAATGGTGCAACATAGTGTAATACAGAAATGATTTCTCTCGTAATGACAGATGTATATGCAGATAGACGTGTTGATAGCACATTCCCCTAGTCGGGCTCATATTTAAAACATTTATTACACATGTGAATGAGATCATATATAGGAATAGATCAAAAATGCAGTTCAAATTATTCAATATGTCCAGATATCTCCACTTCTGCTTCAGAACTTAGTTTATAAGGCAGTCCAATGCTGGAAACAATTTCTGGACTAATCGTAATAATGTCTTGTGTTGTAGGACTTGTAATACATGTTGAAAGGTGAGTCTGAGTCAGTAAGTGTTACATGACCAATGTTAGGGCCAGATGTACTCCAAAGAGGACTTTTTCTTTAAAAACTCAAGAAATATCGTTTATCAAAGCTGGCCATTGATGGGAAAATTTCCCCTTATGTGACCAATGTGGCAGTATTTTTTATTTTTTCCCATCTAGACACATCCTTTCTGTGGTGAATACATTACAGGCATGAATCTCCCTCCAGTCCTGAGGGTTTGCTACAATGTATCTGTGTAGGTAATAGTTTTCAGTCTGAGGCTCAGGCTGTTTTTAGCTCACGGAGGACTGCCTAGACTCAATCCCCCGTATGTGACAATGGATATTCGGTCTGCTCTGTGTAGTATTGCCATTTTACAACTGTCCGTTTTTTAAAAAGCTGCTTGCTATATTGTGTATCAGTACTGAATATGACTAGCTACTAGAGTGGCCTATAGAAAAGATATTTGCCTTTTTGTTTCCTAAAATGTAGTTTAAAAACATGACAGCTGAAGTCTGATTGGTGGCCTTTCTTTATAGCGCACTATGCAAAATATTCCATGATACGACTCTGTAATTTTTGGGAACATGACGTTAAAGAAGCACTTCACTTTTTTTTATTTTATTGCCGCCTCCATTTGTACATTGGTGGTTCAGTGGGGTGATGTGTGCAGAAATACTTGGCAATCCCAGCAGTCAGGCTCTCAATTCATTCCTATGGGAGCCAGAACGGGGAATGTATTGAGAGCCTGAGTTCCGGTTTTCTGAAAAGCTCAGTGATTTCAGACAGGTCAAAGTGAAGATCACATGGGCGGCGCTGGACCCGAAAACTACATGATGAAGGCATTTGAAAATATTTCTGCACACCGCACCCCCACTGGAACACCAATGTACAAATGGAGGGGGCAATCAAATAAAAAAGTGGAGTGCTTCTTTAAGCATGCGTTCAAATTATTCTTGACCATTGTCTTGATTTTTTTTTTTTCTCTCCATTGGAAAATATTGTGTGCACTAAAACAGCTGTGCCTTACAACTGCAGAACCCAGCACATGGTTTATTTTTTCTGCTGCCAAATTATGGAGATGCCGACACTCCCATCCAAAGCAACGCTCTCCAAACTCTGTGGTCCGAACTCCAAAGCAGCGTTTGTTGTTGTGTATGTTGCAGCGGGTCAATACCAGAGATCTGACCCGGTAATAAAAATGTATTCTGAAAAGTAAATTAGGTTCCAAGTCATTTGTCAGCCACGTATTATGGTCATAAGTAGATCTTCCCACGGCCCAGTTCTTTCCCGTTTCTTGGTATGACATTGCCATCTACTGGGACATTTACAGAACTTACGTGGAGATGAAGTGTAGTCTTAACTGAACTCTTACTAACCGAAGCTTTAATAATTTTTATTTTTTTTTTGGTAATCCATTCATTATATAATCCTACCAAGAGCGTTAACCTTTTACTACTGACAGATCCTTATCATAATGCTGAAATGTAGGAAATTAAGTATTTACATTTAGATATAATCTAGGTAGAGCGCGTTCCACAGACCGCTATCTTGGGTTTATGGCCAACTTTAAGAGCTGAGCAATAAGGGACGAGAAGATGAACGTATTAGAAGGCGTGATCAGTACAAGATAAGTAAAGCAATGCATTTACAACGTTAAACATTTTCTGAACATGATATCTAGATGAAAGCCGTTTATAGATCAACCTACGCCTTAGACCCTTTTCACATTACATTTTTTATGTTCGGTGAAATCTTGAAATGACTGCTAAAGCTCAGAAGTGCGTGCCAAACAGCAGCTTACATTAACCATACACTCCCATATTTAAAAAAAAAAAAGTATAACGTGCAGTTTACCTTTGCGATAAAAAGCGACTTTGCTTTTCAATACAGTTAAAAAAATGCCAACGCATACCAGACAGGTGTATGCTAAAAAGACTCAGTTGGCTACTCATTATACAGTGATTTAAGAAATTTTCTTTCAGTTAAATATTGATGGTCTATCCTTCTGATCAGTGGTGGTCCAACCTGCAGAATCCCCAGTGATCGCCTGAATGTAGGTACCTTCATTGTTTACATGATCACAGCAGCTCATTTGTATGGGAGGCTGCATCTGGTTCTGCAACTCCGTCTCATTCAAAGTGAATGGGACTGAGCTGCAGTACCAGGCATAGTCGAACTCTTACGCCTCATGCACACGACCGTTGTGCCACTCGGGCCGTTTTTTCACGGCATCCCAGTGGCACTCGATAGTCTTCACGGACCCGTTCACTTTAGGGGGTGAATCGGGTCAGTGAAAAATGGTCCGAGTCTCCGATCCGAGGAAAGATAGTTCATGAACTATCTTTCCTTGGATCACTGATGGGACTTGGATGGCACACACGGTCGTGTGCATGAGGCGTTATGTATGGCACTGGGCCTGTGTAAACAATGAAGGGTCTGCGTCTCTCTCTGGGGTGCCGAAACCCCTTTATTCTGCTAGTCACAGGAATACCGGGGGTCAGATCCCATCAATCAAATATTGATGGCCTTTCATAAGTATGGGACATCAATATTTGACTCCCAGAAAACCCCCTTTAAGCTTTATTATCATAATAATGAGTAATCCCTTTAAGTTTCTAATAATTTCATAAGAATCTTGTACCAATCGTACAATATCATTGTTACAATTTAGATGTGTAGAATGGAAAGCTTTTAACTTTTTTTTTTCCTACGCTGCGATTTACTATGCTCTGACAACTTAACAGCCTTGCACTGTGATTTAAGCCCTCGCTGAGTCACTTCTTACAGTTTGCCAAGACTGTAAATCATCTATTTCACTGGAGTCCAAATAAAGCTCTTTTTTTTTTTTTTCCGAAATAAGTGACCTTTTTATTAACCAATAAGTAATGCTAAATATTAGCACTGGTCTATAGCCGAGTAATACTCCTTAGAGAGCGCAATAATAAAGTAACGCAAGAAATGAGTCTAAATATGATAAATGATTTCTGGACTATAGCGGCAGAACACCTGCAGACGCGTACTGTAATGACTTTGGACACTTGCAGGAGACCGTGACGTATATAGTTAGTCCCCCTTAGGCATCATATACCATATCATATAGGTTTTTTTTTGCCTATGTTTAATAAATACAGTCGGAAAACCTCCCGACGTATACGTTAAACGTAGGCTATGACTGAAACCTAACAGCGGCTATTATAATAGACTTATGGCATCCGTTTAACGTGCATGTCATGAGCTTTTCATTATGTATATATGTTAAATGACGGTGGACAGCCTTTTGGCCTCCGTTATGCTAATGTACACATCTTGCATGTGCGTTGGGAGATTCCCTGACGTACCTGCTAGATGTAGGGAAAAGAGATGTGAATGGGGCCTTATTCAGCGGGTTCTATAGTTACCATCATTATATATGTAGGTGCTACTCAGGAATGATTTAAGTAAAGAAAACTATGCTAACATCCACAGTCAATCACCGCACTGACCCCCACTCGCTATTTAAAGCTTTGGCTCATTGTAAGGAGTTAATGTGATTCCTGTTTTGCCGTTACTCATTACATGATCTGGCTGCGTAGGTCCCATTAGAATTGGCCCTTGTAGCATATCCTTTCTTTCCTGAGTGTTAAAGTTCTCAGTCAGGAACATGTCAGCAGTGAGCTATGAAAACATGTATATGTGGGAGGCCTGATCTCCAGTGTATGATCTCCGCGAGACAGATCTACACTGTAATCCAGGTTACTTTTCTCCCGCTGCAATTCCCAAGGCTGCATGGGAAGCAGAGAAACTTGAGTTCACTTGTCTGCGGGTAATGCACAAATTCTTTAATCTAATTTACTAGTATGGATGCAAAGGGGAGTATTCTAACATATTGTCTGCGGAAATGAATGGCTCTGTTCAGTAGTGCATGTTTAGAAATGTATTATAAAATATATTCTGTACTTTTTTTTTTTATTATATTTTTTTTAAATTCGTTTTATTTAAATTGTTGCAAACAGAATAAATATACAAATTCTGTACTTTTAATATAGCAACATTAATTCCTGAATGCATTAGTACAAATCTGACGGATAGAAGAGCGTTATCCCTCAACATCAAAAATATAGATATTTGGAACTCCCTTCAACTTTTTCTCCCAGTCCTCTAATGAAACATTTTAGGTGGCTTTTTAGCTACTGGATTAATTTGCCGCTCCAGCCAAATGTGAAATGGTAAACGGGCTTTAATAAACCCCCGTTCAAACAGACAGAATCTGTGTTTTTTTTTGTTTTGTTTTTTCAAATAGAGCTGTGGATTTCCTCATTGACTTATGGTTTAACAGGCATTACAAACTATTCTACTATTCTAGCTAGGAGCTGGGTGACACGCCTATGGAATCATTAAAGGCATCCATATTGGTTGTCACCTAGATGTCACAGGAGCCCCATGGAGTTCCAGCACCTTATCCATTCTGTCAAACATTGAGGCCACGATCACAGACCGAGTTTTGATGCAGGTTTTGGCTCAGTTTTTTTAAGCCAAACACAGAAGTGGATACAAAAGAAAGGAGATGCATCAGACTTTTCTTTATACTTTTCCTTCCTTTTGGATCCACTTCTGGCTTTGTCTCAAAAAATGGAGCCAAAAACTGCATTAAAACTGTGTGTGTGGGATTCTGGCCTAAAGGAGTTGTCATCTTTGGACAATCCTTTTTTTTTTTTCTTAGAAGAACCCCATGACAATAATCTGATCACACGGTGTCCCTCAGCTCCAACCCCCAGTGATCAGCTGTAATTTATGTTGGAACCCGCAGCAAGTGTTGCCACCATAGGGCAAATAAAACCTTACACTGTGCTTATAGAAATCAATGGGCTTTCCGTGTAATCCTTCGACTTGTTGGGTCCTCTAGAGTGAGAGATGCTATTTGGAGCTGCTCTTTACACTAGCTAGAAGATGAGGCCCCCAAATGCCAGGCCACCATCTATTAACTCCTAATGTCCGAATAACGTGTTTGAAAAAGATTTTTCAAGAACAGACAACCCCTGTAGAAATGTTGCTGTCACCTTAGCAACAGACTACAAACTATCAGCTAGTCGGCATTCACTGTAATGCAAAGTGACCGTTATGTAGTCTGTTGCTAAGGTGACCGCAAAATTAAAGCAAAAGAAGGTGACAAACATTATAATTTGGTATAGGTAAATCTCAGAGAATCATTTAAACCTATGCCTAAAACAACTTTTTTTTTTTTTTATAGTACATTTTAAGCTTTGACAGTATAGATACTGTGCTATACTTTGTCTATTTTCATTATTTTTTTTTGTGCTCTTCATAATGCTCGTGTGTGTTCTTTTGCAGGGGAAAAGTTCCACACTCAAACATTGAGACGTTGTTTCCTGGAAAGAGTGGGGACTTTAATAGTGAGAAGTTTTCTGCTACATGGTATCTGATAGAAAATCACTCAACTGCAAGGTAAGTGGAGATCCTTTCATGACCATTCTTATTTCCACTAAATTTAAAATGGGGCTGAATATAATATTTACTTTATTCATGCAAGACTGCGATCTACGAATCATAGATTCATAGTTACTGGGCCTGTGATTCATTTTAAGGCTTCGATAAAAAACAATAGAAATAACATTGCAAGATGAATCATTGCATTTGCTGAAATTATTAAAAAGAAAAAACATTTCAAATATCTGCAAATTATAAATTCCTGTACTGTAGAGCGAGACAGAGTCTGGAAATATGTTCACATTTCCCTGTTCCAATGCTTAGGTCATAGGCTAACATCCATGGCAATTTACCATGTTGTGACTGGTATCGTAAATTTAGTGCACCTTCAGTAAACTCACAACTACCATATGTAGTGGTAAACTTACTGTGCTGGGGAAATGTGGTATTCCATGCTGGCCATTTAAATGAATGGCCATGTTCGCCAGAGTAAGAGACACTTTTATGAGTAGGGGACCCCCACTGTGATGTCCTTACACCCTGATAGGGCATATGGAAAGGTTTTTTTTTTTTTTTAGTGAGACAACCCTTTTATGATTCTAATGAAAATAAATTCCTCCTACATAATTTTATCACATGACTGCTTAACTGTGACATCACATGGGCAAGTGTCATTTGCAGCAGTATTGTTTATGTATACCCCATGAGAATTTTAAAACTTGGGAACCCTATATTATTAAATAGTATATTGGGAAGAGGCATAACTTTTAATAGCACGTCTTTTTTTTTTTTTTTCGATAAACCGTAAAACCCCCTTTAAACTACTCTCCCGCCACATCGCTCTTTTTTTACAGTTACAATCACTGTGGTTACTATTACATTTGAAGCTCTTACAAGTAACCTGATAGAAACGCAGCCAAATTCAAAATAAGGTAAATGACACTAAATGGATAAAAGTATTGGGACACCTGCCGCAGCTTTTATGACATCCCATTCTAAATCCATAGGCATTAAAATGGAGTTGGTCCCCCTTTTCAGCTAAAAGAGCTTCCACTCTTCTGGGAAGGCTTTCTACAAGGTTTTGGATTGTGTCTGTAGGAATTTCTGTCCATTTTATCCAGAAGAGCATTTGTGAAGCAAGACACTGATGTTGGACGAGAGGCCCTGGCTCACAATCTCCGTTCTATTACATCCCAAAGATTTCCGATAGGGTTAAGTCAGGGCTCTGTACGGGCCAGTCATGTTGTTCCACACCAAACTCACCCAATCATGTATTTTATGGACCTGGCTTTCTGAACTGGGGCACAGTCATGCTGGAACAGAAAAGGGCCCCAAACTGTTGCCACAAAGTTGGAAGCATACAATTGTCCAAAATATCTTCGTATGCTGAAGCATTAATATTTCTCTTCACTGGAACTGAGGGGCCTAGGCCATTCTCTGTAAAACAACCCCATAGGATTATCCCTCCTCCGCCAAACTTTACAGTTGGCACAATGCAGTTAGGCAGGTAACGTTCTCCTGGCATTCACTAAACTCACTCATCCATCCGACTGTCAGATAGAGAAGCGTGATTCGTCACTCCACAGAGCACGTTTCCACTGCTCCAGAACCCAATGGCAGCGCTTTTATACCACTCCATCCGACGCTTGGCATTGTGCTTGGTGATGTAAGGCTTTCATACAGCTGCTCGGTCATAAAAACCCAGGCTAATAAACTCCCGGCACACAGTTTTTGTGTGGATTTTAATGCCAGAGGAGGTTTGGATATCTGCAGTTATTGAGTCAGCAGAACATTGGTGACTTCTATGCACTATGCACCTCAGCACTCAGGGACCCTACTCTGTAACTTTACCTGGTCTGCCACTTTGTGGCTGAGTTTCTGGGGTTCCTAAACGCTTCCACTTTGCAATAATACCACTCACAGTTGATCGTGGAACATCTAGGGGGGAAGAAATGTAACAAACTAACTTGTTGCAACAGTGGAATTCTATTACAGTACCACACTAGAATTCAGTGAACTCTTTAGAACGACCCTTTCCTTCACAAATGTTTGTAAAGGCGACTGCATGGCTACTAGGTGCTGGATTTTATATACCTGTGGCAATAGGACTGAATGAAGCACCTGAATTCAGTGAATAAGAGGTGTGTCCCAATACTTTTGTCCTTATAGTGTCCGTTTCTTTACATGATTACATAACAAAAACAGTAAAAAAAAAAAAAAAAAAAAATCTGGGTTCCTAAAAATATCGAAGGACAAACTGCAAACTGTATAAATAGAATATATGCTATATTTGCAAACATTAGTTGTGTTTTACTCCTAACATCTGTTATTACTTCACCTTTTCACTCTCTTGGCCTGTATTTAACCTTTGAAAACATAATGTCGAAGGTATTCTGGAGGCTTCTGTTTTGCTTTGTGTTTTTTTTTTTACTTGCCTATGTTTTTTCCTTAATGGAAATTTCTCCCTTCGGACCTGAAAAGGCTTCTTTCCTGGTCTAGCAGAGACTATGGAAACAACTGTTTCACTTTTTTAGGTTAAGTCGTGGCATTGTCTTTCGTGTGTCTGTATTCCTATTTGTACTGCTTATGGAGTATTTTCACATACTTTAAACAAGCACTTCCATCTAGTCCTTGGAGAACCAAACTGTGTAATCTGCTTATATCAACTATACACTATGTATAATAAAGTACGTTGGTTTTACTAAGTAGCCATGGAACACTATGGTCACTTTCAAGGGTGCAGGGAAAAAAAGGGAAGAAGAAAAAAGTAAAGAAGTATGGGTCTCTAAAATAAAATGTAAACAATTATTTATATTTGTGTGTATTTGCGTTCAGTACACTTCAGTTAGAACCGATCATTGTAAGTGTGGTCACCGTTTATTTCCATCGTAACCCAGCCATTTATTTACATGGTGATCCATGTCCAGTTCAACAGTACACCTGAACTTGTTATAGTCTGCTGTAATAAGACAAGGCAATAATAGCATTATGGGTGGTGTGAAGTGACTCCTCTTATTGTCTACCCTTATAGTACGTCTCTACGAAGGCTGTATTGCAGATGGCTTTTAATTCCACTAATCGTTATTTGCCCTCTTGGTTCTGTATTTCATATGCCGAACAGAAGCTCAATGGAGAACATGTGGGTTCCTGAATTAAGTTGTCAGCAAAGAGTAGTGATACATACTGAAGCGTCTGCCCATTCGCCGGAGGGCTGTGAAGTTGGTAGAAATGTACCAACTACCTCTCTCTCCCGTCAGAGGAAGAGAGAATCGATACATTAAACGGAAAGCAACGGTTCCATTAGAATTACTATTTATTTCAATGGTAATTCTTTTGTATCAGTTTGGTTCCGTTCGCTAGGTTTCTGTTTTTTTGAACGGAACAAAAGTTCTGCAGACTACACTTTTGTTTCCGTTCAAAAAAACGGAAACCTCGTGAACTGAGACAAACGGAAAGCAACTGATACAAAAGAATTACCATTGAAATGGTAATTCTAATGGAATCATTGCTTTCCATTTAATGTATCGATCCTCTCTTCCTCCGACGGAAGAGAGGTAAACTGATCGTAACGGTAGTGTGAACTTAGCCTAAGTTAAAATGTCCAAATCTTTGCCTCAGATGCTCAGTAGTAAAGTCCCTCACCTGAAGACCAGAGCAGGAAGTTCACTACTGGG
This sequence comes from Rhinoderma darwinii, assembly GCF_050947455.1. NCBI lineage: Eukaryota > Metazoa > Chordata > Amphibia > Anura > Rhinodermatidae > Rhinoderma > Rhinoderma darwinii. Next base: position 159,832,171 of record NC_134691.1, on the reverse strand, counting down.
TGCAGGGCTGTTTTAACACTTTGGTGTGCCCAGTGCACCCCCCATCCTGAACAGACTGGAGCGCTGTGGGAAAATAATGTCTTTGTTCCCAGTGATCTGGCTGTATTGAAGGCTGTGAGTACCTGTGCTGTAGTGTCCTGTACTTATCGCATGGTCTCCCCCTCTGCCGTGCACTCCTTCTCCCTGCTCCTATTTCCCCTTTCTTCATCAATGCCAAGCTTACCCGTTCAGCTGGCGTAGTGCCGCTGTGCTGCGCCAGCTGCGCTCCTCCCTTCTAGACTAACTGTAGCATTCCTGGTTGTCAGGGAGACAAAGTGTTCAGTGGCTTTGCAGTGAGAACAGAACTAGAGGAGGGAGAACGGTCAGATGGACACAAAGGGGAGAAGGAGGATAAACAACCAAACTCCCTACAAGTTTTCAACTGTCTGCATCCAGGAGACGCCAACACAGTTGAAAATGCTGCCACCGAACTTCTAGACAGAATAGTAAGACCATATTTAGGCAAGTACTTTAAAATATTTAAAAGTGTTTCTGCTATATTACTTTATTCCTATTCAGATTTGCACCTGATTTCCAGGACGTGTGTGTTTGTGTATAAATAAATAAATAAATATATATATATATATATATATACAGTACTGTGCAAAAGTATTAGGCGGATGTGGAAAAATGCGGCAAAGTAAGAATGCTATCAAAAAAATAGTTCTAATAATAGTTTTTTTTTTATTAATGAGCAAAATACAAAGTGAATGAACAGAAGAGAAATCTAAATCCTATCAATCTTTTTCCTTCAAAACTGCATCAATTCTTCTAGTTACACTTAGGATTATAGTCAGGTGTATGATTAACAAATTATACCAAACAGGTGAAAATGATCATCATTTTGATATTTTTAGTTGAAACAATCATTAACTGTAACAGAAACAGCTGTGTAGGAGGCTTAAAACTGGATGAGGAACAGCTTAACTCTGCTACAAAGGTGAGGTTGTGGAAAACTGTTTCATGTCACAGGTCCACCATGGCAAGACTGAGCACAGCAACAAGACACAAGGTAGTTATACTGCATCAGGAAGGTCTCTACCAGGCAAAGATTTCAAAGCATATTGTATTTTCAAGATGTGCTGTTCAAGCTCTTTTGGAAAAGCACAAAGAAATGGCCAACGTTGAGGACCGTAGACACAGTGGTCGGCCAAGGAAACTTGGTGCAGCAGATCAAAGACACATCATGCTTACTTCCCTTCAAAAACTGAATATGTCTAGCAGTGCCATCAGCTAAGAACTGGCAGAAATCAGTGGGACCCAGGATACATCTACTGTTCAGAGAAGTCTGGCCAGAAATGGTTCTTATGGAGGAATTGCAGCCAAAAAGTCATACCTTCGATGTGGAAACAGCGACTCAACTATGTAGGAATACATAGGAACTGGGGTGCAGAAAAATGGCAGCAGGTGCTCTGGACTGATGAGTAAAAATGTGAAATATTTGGCTGTAATAGAAGGCAGTTTGTTCGCTGAATTGCTGGAGAGCGGTACGATAATGACTGTCTGCAGGCAACAGTGAAGCATTGTGGAGGTTCCGGGCAAGTTTGGGGCTGCATTTCAGAAAATGAGGTTGGTTATTTGGTCAGGATTAATGGTGTCTTCAATCCTGAGAAATACAGACAGCTAATTATCCATCATGCAATAACATCAGGGAGGCATCTGATTAGCTCCAAATTTATTCTGCAGCAGGACAACGAACTAACATACAGACAATATCATTAAGCACTATCTTCAGCATAAAAAAAGAACACGGAGCCCTAGAAGTGATGATATGGCCCCATCAGAGCCCTGATCTCCGCCTCATCGAGTCTGTCTGGAATTACATGGAGACAGAAGGATTTAAGGAATCCCACATCCACAGGAGATCTGTGGTTCGTACTCCAAGATGTTTGGAACAACTTCCCTGCTGAGTTCCTTCAATAACTGTGTGCAAGTGTACCTAGAAGATGAATGCTGTTTTGAAGGCAAAGGATGGTCACATTAAATATTGATTTGATTTAGATTTCTCATGTGTTCATTCACTTTCTACTTTAATTGATAAAAAACAAACTATTAACACTTCTATTTTTTATATTTTTTTAAAGTATTCCTACTGTGCAGCATTTTTCCACAACTGCCTAAAACTTTTGCACAGTACTCTATATCTGCATAAAGTTATCTGAGTACACTTCATTCATGAATAGGATTGCCCTTTTCACTTATCAGTATGGACTTGTTGCGGATGGTTTCTCGGTCCTCCTCCCTCCTTCTCTTTTTCCTGCCTTTCTCTCCTTTTTTTTTTTTTTTTCCCCTCTTCACTCTCTTTCGTTCTCTTTACCGCAATTGCTCACCTTACCTGGCCTGTAGGTGGCCCGAATTTCTATAACATATCAGACCCATTGTACACCTGTCATTGATTTTTCAATATATTGATGATCTGTGTACTTTCAAGGTTATCCTCTCCATCTCTTCCCTGTTGTTGGCACACATTGGTGTCATGGCTAAACTTTGACGGTAATTATTTTAGTATAATGCCAACCACAATTAGTCTTTTATTTTGTCTTCTTTATCTGCCTTCTTATCCAGTTGTCTTTTTAACATGTTTAAACTGTTTGTATGGCTCATGCCTTCTAGGCCTAGGAATTAGCCTACATATATTTTATTCCATTTGTAACCAGTCAATTGCTTCTTTTTCAATAACCTATTCACCCCAAGGTAATTTTGAAACATTACCAACTACACATACATTTATACACCGTGAGCAGACAATCTGGCTTGTTATACATGAGTCATTTATGAGGGGTTGAAGTTGGACAGTGAAAAAATTGTGAAAAGTGAAGTTTGGCTTACCGACTCCACAGCGCTGAGGCGCCGCATTCACTGAGTATTTTCCTGATGCTTGATAATAGGCTGCTGCTCCGAGGTTTGTATAGAATATCAGTCTATCACCACCCTAATATTGTTTAACAGCCACGTATTGCTGAAATTATTATACCATGACACTCTGTCCCTGCCTAAATAATTTCTGTCCCTAAACAAGTACATATAAAAGAGTATCCGGCACACCAATATAGAAAAAAAGGTATTTTTTATTTTGTTTCTAATGCCAGTGGCAGAGTGCGACGTTTCGGTCTAGGTGACCTTCATCAGGCACTGAGCCGTGCTGGGCAACTGAATTGACGAGCGCTAGTGGTGCTGATAGCGGCTGGCCGCTGTATCATGGCGCATGTGCCGGATACTCTTTTATATTTATGTTTGGGTTGGGCCCCTATCCGTGCAAAACCTCACCCTTCCACGTATCTGGTGCTATCTGAACCTTTACACACCTAAACAAGTACAGGTGTATAAACATCGGACATGCTTTTTATAGGTACTGCCAGCTTCTTCGAGGGGCCTAATTTTAATAATTTGTTCTAACTTGAGTGTATTGAACACTAATACACAAAATATTTTTAGAATTGTTTAATAAAGGTTACATTTTATTTTATAGCAGCCTACTTCTTTCTCCTCCCTTAGTTTTATCGTAAACTCAGAGGCAGGAAAACAAAGGGTTTTTAACGGTCATCAAAGCTGATTTATGACCTAATTAAAGTTCAACTTTGATTTGGTCATAAATGAGCTTAGAAGATAGTTTAGGAGAGGTGGGAAAGTGGCTAGAGTACGAGCCGTCAGACAAACAGTCTGATGGATTTCACTGTGAACGGCTTGCTACAGCCTGATTTGTACTAGAATATACGCAGGCTACAGAAGCTGAATGAAGCAAAACTTTTAATAACAACCAATTGTAAAAGTGTTGTGTTTTTTTTTTTCTTTATTATGTCCTTATAAAAAAAAAACAAAGACAATGCAATAAAAAAAATAATGGCCCCAAAGTTGTCCATATCCTTTAACATACCAGTGATGTTAATTGTTTCACTCTGATCCCTCTAAATGCAAGTTCCTAAGGTTCTTTGTACACTATAGGTCCTTAACATCACAGTGTTTAGCAACTACTACTGCATGTTACTGGGCTATACAAGAGAAGTGATCACCTCTCTGACATCACTTCCTGATCTGCAGCTTTTGGCTGAAGCTGCACCACACAGACTTCCTGCTCTGCCCGCCCCCTGCATGCACATAAGGTAGCAGAGTGCTCCAGTATTCAGTAACTTTCCCCACCTTTCTAGTCCAAATGCAGGAGAAAGCAGCTAAAAGTATTTAATCCTGTCACTTGTTTGCATGCTCAGAGACCTATGCATTTTGCAGATCAACCCCAGCCTCAAAAACATGCACAGCAGCACACTCTGTGAGAGGTAGCCTTGGAGATGTAGTTCTTCTGTAAGCAGTGGTGGTCATGTGGGTGCCATCTAACAACCTGCCCGCTACAATTGTTGATCATCTACAATTTAGAGTACATAGGGCTTATTTATCTCTACCGTCCGGAATGGTTCATGGATGAAGCTGTACAGCTTGGTATCAATAAATAATGTTCAATCTTAACAATTGTTTTTTTGTTTGTTTTTTGTGAATTCAGTTTTGATCAGCTCAAAATAGCAGCCAACAACTTGAAAAAACAAGCAAGCAAGAAAAATGAGGGTAACGTTGCTTATGTGAAAGGAGGACTCAGTACATTTTTTGAGGCTCAGGATGCATTAGCAGGTAAAAATCTTAGCTTCTCTCTTCCTGAAATTGGCAGACAATAAATTAAAATGTTTTTTTTCATAATTTTTTTTGTTTTTTTTTTTAACCTTGATTATCAGTGGTAGTCTGACTGCTGAGGCCCCCACTAATTTGGAGAATTCTATTGGAAATATGGAAACAGTCGAATCGATTTACGTTTGGCTATTTCCGGATACACTGCAGAGTTGGACAGTGACTCTTTATTATGAGATGTAGCATATGATCCACTGGTTGCGGCTACAGTTATTGTTTTTTAAACATTTTTTATATATATATATATATATATATATATAATCTGGAAGGCATCTTCGGATGATGACTGTTAAAGGGGTTTTCCACCTTATGACAACTGATGACCTATTCACTGGATAGGTCATCAGTACTTGATCTGTTGGGGTCTGACACCTGAACCCCCTCACAGATCAGCTGGTCCGGTGCCTCCGTGCACCCGATGTACATGCCGGAAGCAGTTCGCTCCGGCCACGGAATAGCAGCGAGCTGCAGTACTGCAGCTCTGCTCCTATTCAAGTGAATAGGAGCGGACCTGCAGTTCTGCAGCACGACCGCTATTTTATGTACGGAGCCAACTGATTCCGGCTCCGTACATAGCATTATGTGCCATAACATCCCGCAGGCCACCGGAGCGGCTGATCGGTGTGGGGTCCATGTGTCGGCCCGCATCGATGATGTACTGATCTTATATGGTGAATAATTCATCAGTTGTCAGAAGGTAGACAACCCCTTTAACATATGGCAGTGCATACTTCTTTTTTTTTTTTTATTTCGTTTTTTTTTTTTTCACTTTTGTGTATGTACATCACCGGTAAAAAGCAAAACCTGAAAGAGATTTTATAGGTTTGAGGTGGATAGATACTATGAGCATGATTGTGAACTGTGTACTGCATGTTTTCTAATGTTGGATTGCTGGAGAACCCCTTCATTTGCATAATCTGCAATTTCTTATTTTTAACAAACCAAAATAAAATGAATTCCCATTATAATGGGCTGAATGCTTTGGGCATCTGCATTGTAAGATTAGTTATTTTGAAAGTATTTTGTAAAATCCGCTTTGAAAAAAGGTGATTTGTGAAATAAGCTTCTTCTATTGTAAGCCCTCCTATATCTCTATGTGATAAATAAGGCACACACATTTGCTATCCTCATGCATGGGAGAAGTAGCAGAACATGAAACGAGATGAATTCTACCTGTGGTCCATACTGTGTGTGTGAAAAGTGGCTGAGTAAAATTATATATTTGCTAAAAAAATACAAATTTTATTTTGTTTTGTCTTATTCTAGTCCATTTCAGAAAAAAAACAGACTATCTAAAAAAAGCTGCAAAACCCCTTATAGAAAACCTTGTGGTTAGGGGTCTTCTTCTTTTGTAAATTAAGTAATTTTGTAATGTTTTGAGTTATCCAGGGCCCCCAGGAAACCGTATGCTGCTATCAAATCAGTCGCAGAATTGGTGGACTCAAAAGGCCAAAATAGCCTCCTATTATGCCAGGCCTCGGCACATGCCCATGCGTTTAAAAGAAACATATTGGGTATCCCCATACACGGGAGAAGTAGAATAACGTGAAATTTGATTCATTTTACCTGTGGTCCATACTGTGTGTGATCACTGTTTTGCATAAAATTACACATTTGCCAATTTATTTATTTATTTATTTTTTTTTTTTATTTAATGTTGCCCACTTTAGGTAAAAAAAAAAAAAGATATACCATTAAAACAAAAGCCTATCTGTCCTTTTAAAAAGAATGTAAAATACTTAATTCACCTGCAAAGTTATATTTATCTAAAGTAGCGAACAGGAAGATTGTGAATCTTTCTATGGTCGTTTAGCGGTAAAATAGCCTGGTTCTTAACCGGTTAATAGTAATCGTAATAAAATTCACATATTCGCCATAACATGGTCATTTGGCACCATGTATGTCAGTGAACCTGGGAGTTGTGTTCACTTTACAGACACAATTTAATGCCCTCTTAGTATAGTCACTGTCAGATTGACAAGGTAAATCTGATAAAGCCGTGTTGTTTGGCAGGAAATTAAAGCTGCACTCTGGATAGCCGACCAACTTGACCTTTTACGTTCTATGTAAACATTTCTAAATTTCAGAACGCAAGTTACTACTTCATTACATTTTTACTCCAGTTGATTGCAACCAGGATAAGTCTAAGGTTTATTTTCAGTCCAGAAGTCACAACTCAGGACAGACAGCGAAAATCAATTAATGGCGGAGACCTTAATAAACACAGGAACTCCATTATCACCCTACAGATTTGTTTTAGTAATTGATGAGCTTAAATGGTGGATTATGTGGCTGTTAATCTCCTGTCGGTGGGATAGTATGGGCTTCTTTATGATCAGATGGCCTTATTTATGCATATTTAATCAGATATTTATCATATTTTTATTTTTTTCTGTTTCATATAAAGAAAAAAGTCCATGAAGCGTGAAATGTTTTAGTTTTTTATTTTATTTCCTGTGGCTAAGTTTAGGGTATTGGCATATGTACAGAAATCTGTCCAACACATAACCTGATGCATAAGCTTGCATAAAAGGGGTTGTATTCCTAGATTGGTAGCGAGATGCTGAACATTTCATGTCAATGGCCCTATAAGGGCACATTCAGATGTGGCTAAGTCTAAGTCTAAGGACGCAGCGTCGTCCGAAACGCGTAGGCCTAAGAGGACACCCTCCCTCCACTTCATACACACCCAGGACCTAATACTACTGGACTTCCTTTTAATCTACAACATTAAACTTGGAAAATCGATTTCCATTTTAACGCTTCTCAGCGCTGGATCCTACCTTTGTTCCTTGTTCTCTAGTGGCGGAATTGCTGTTGAATTCCGCTGCGGACAGTCCGCAGTGGAATTCTGCAGCAGCCGTTTTTTTTTTCATTTTTCTATACATTTTTAGGAAACTTAGTTCAGACGTTGCAGAAATTAACTGTGCGGAAATTAGCCTGCGGTGCAGATTTTTCCTTCCGCAGCATGATCATTACATTGCGGAGAAGAAGCGGAATTTCACTGCGGATTTCAACATTTGCAATGCAAAAACTGAAATCTGTGGCAAGTCCGCTGTAATATCTGCAACATCTGAATTACCTGTCAAATATGCAAATGTTTGTGCAGATTCATTGCGTAATTGCTCCGAATCTGCACTAACAATTGCAACGGAAAAATTCCGCCACATCTGAACATGGCCTTAAGAGTAGATCCCGCCAAATTTGGTGGCATCTGCTGGCCACTTTTAGTGGGGATAGGTATAGATGTGGGGTGGTATGTTTATATTCCTGGTGACATTCTAGTTTTGGGACCCAAATTATCTTGCATTTAAGTTTTAGACCTCTGCCCTGATACACGCACGCACGCACGCACACACACACACATACATACACACACACACACACACACACACACACACACACTCACCCTCACCCTCACATTTCACAGCACATCAGGTTATAAAACTGGGTCTGGTCTTCCCTTAAATATGAATTACTCACCCTCCTTCCCCAGCAGCCAAGCATGCCTATTCTGACTGCCCACCCCAGATCAATTGAGTCACGTCTGCACCGATCTGGCACCCTAGGACAGTTGCCAGTCCTTATGACTGACCCAAGTGTGTCACCCAGGCCACCAATACTAGATATTTCAGTAGCACAGTGGGCTCCTCTGACCACTAATGAGTCAAGTCCCACTTCACAGTTCAGGACTGTCATTGTGGCGGCCATTTTGCTGCAAACCGGCCTCCCATAAATACCATCAACTATCACCCAAGGGATGACCTGGGGGGGTGTGAGAATTCCAAATTAAAATTCCTAAACTCCCTTCCACTGAGACATCTAAATCCCCCTTGGCTCCACCCCACTCTTAATCCCTAGCCAATCTTTTCTCCTTTTTTTTTTTTTTTTCCATTCACACCGGATTTTTCTCTCCATTAGATAGCCTAGGGCCATAGTCCGGTCTGTTTACACCTTAGGTTACCTAGTCCCTGCACACCTAGCAGTTAGGCTTCCCCTTTGTTCATGGGCCATAAATGGTTTTGAAAGGTAAACATGTGCTTTAATGATTTGCATAATTTTACCATAAATCACTACATTTAGTTTTTGGCATTACTTTCTATAAAAAAGTTGCAGATCATGGCGCAGACTATATTGGCGCAAAAATGTGCGACTGTTCGCTGCATTTTAAAGATTTGAGTGCTAAGAAAAGTGGGTGTGGCTTTTAGGGAGTGGGTGTAACCTCTAAGGGTATGTTCACACGAGGGCGTCCGTTACGGCTGAAATTACGGGGATGTTTCAGCCTGAAAACATCCCCGTAATTTCAGCCGTAACGGCATGTGCAGGCGCTTGAACGCCGCGTCAATTACGGACGTAATTGGCGCTGCTATTCATTGAAGTCAATGAATAACGGCTCCAATTACGGCCAAAGAAGTGACAGGTCACTTCTTTGACGCGGGCGTCTATTTACGCGCCGTCATTTGACAGCGGCGCGTAAATTACGCCTCGTCTGAACAGACAAACGTCTGCCCATTGCTTTCAATGGGCAGATGTTTGTCAGCGCTATTGAGGCGCTATTTTCAGATTTAATTCGGGGCAAAAACGCCCGAATTACGTCCGTAAATAGGCCGTGTGAACATACCCTAAGTTTGACAGATTTATTAAGAAGGAAGCCCGAAAATTGCGCAATTTTTTGCACAAATCCACATCTGCTATGTTTTTTTTTTTTATTTTGTGACTTTTAGACAGTCCAAAATTAGACAAATATTTTAAGATGTATGCGCCGTTTAATAAATTTGGCGCAAATAACCCCAACTATCTCGCATTCCAAAAGCCTTGGAATTAAAAGCTCTGGTATGTTAAATGACCCTAGTACGTCCATTTTCGCTCAATATGACAATTTGCCCAGAGTTTAGCTGTAAGGCCAGGGCTAGGCTGAGACTTTTTATAGCGCTACTGATTGATTTTAATTATCAAGCTACAGTCCAAAGGAATAGTACTGTGCCTGCGTCTAGAATATGTGGAGAAATTTGCCAAATTTTGGAGCAATTTTGCGCATTTTATTTTAGACTCATTTAAAAACAGATTTTTGCACCTCACTAGACACTTTTAAAAAGTATCTAGAAGAAGGTGCGTGGCTTTGCAAAAAGGGAATGTGGCTTAAAATGTGCCAAACCAATACTAAGCCAACCAAGAGTTGGTATATGGAATAGAAAAGGGTCTAACAAGATGCGCCAAATTTTTCATTTAGCCTGCAGTGATAGATTTGGTGCATCTTCAGATTGTCTGGTCTAAATTTATGCTGTCTAAATCTGAAACCACTTAGTAAATCTGCATCATCCTATTGTATGCAATATTGTAGACTGCAGCTGTCACTCAATAGTTAAAAATCAATCAGTAGCGCTACAGAAGTCATAGTGTAGCCCAGGCCTAAAGTAGATCTATCATGAAGTAATAGGGGATAAAAAAAATATTAAACCTTCCATAACTCCGACCCTCTTTTACGGGCAGCTATATAATTCTCCTCTGGTTAAAGGGGCTATCCGGGATGTGACATGAGTAGGGGCTGGAAATCAAATAAAAAAAAAAAAAAAAGCAATACTTCAGCGTTGATAGATCCATTAATGAGGCCCCTGTGGCACTCCTGCTGCTTGTTTATATGCATGTAACATATAACCGCTGCAGCCAATCAGATGGCTCAGCGGTCATGTGTACTAATATTCCCGGCATTATGCCAGTAATACAATTTGTCACCACTGAGACCCTTCCACTTTTTTCACATTTTGTTATGTTGAGGCCGTATTCTAAAATTAAAAAAAAAAAAAAAAAAAAAAGGTTTTCGCCATCATTCTGCACTCAATACCCCATAATGTCAAATGGTAAACAGCATTTTAGAAATTTTTGCAAATGTATTAAAACAGACATAAGTATTAAGACCTTTTGCTATGACACTTGAAATTTAGCTCTGGGGGCCTCTCATTTCTCTAGATCATCTTTGAAATGTTTCTACACCATGATTGGAGTCCACCTGTGGTAAATTAATTTGATTGGACATCATTTGGATAGACACACCCGTCTATATAAGGTCCTACAGCTGACCATGCATATCGGAGAAAAAAAACAAGCCATGAGGATGAAAGAACTGCCTGTAGAGCTCAGAGACAGGAGTTTGTGGAGGCCCAGATCTGGAGAAGGGTACATAAACCTTTCTGCTGAACTGAAGGTTCTCTATAACACAGTGGCCTCCATAATTCTTAAATGGAAGAAGTTTTGAACAACCAGGACTCTTCCTAGTGCTGACCACCCCACCAAATTAAGTAATTGGGGGAGAAGGGCCTTGGTGAGAGAGTTGACCAAGAACCCAATGGTCACTCTGACAACTCCAAAGATCCTGTGTACAGAGGGTTGAAAATTCCAGAAGGTCAGACATCACTGTAGCACTCCACCAATCTGGACTTTATGGCAGAGTGGACAGAAAGAAGCCTCTCCTCAGTTACAGATACATGAAAGCCCGTCTGGAGCTTGCAAAAAAGCACCTAAAGGACTCCCAGACTGTCCGAAACAAGATTCTGTGGTCTGATGAAACCAAAATTGAACTTTTTAAACCTCCAATTCTAAGCGTCATGTCCTGTAGGAAACCAGGCACAGCTCATCACCTGCCCAATACCATCCCTACAGTGAATGGTGGTTGCAGCATCATGCTGTGTTTTTTTTTTTCAGCGGCTGGGACAGGGAGACCGGTCAGGGTTGAGGGAAAGATGAATGGAGCAAAGTACAGAGATATTATTAATGAAAACCTGATCCAGAGTGCTCTGGACCTTCAAACAAGACAATGACTCTAAGCACACAGCCAAGACAACACAGGAGTGACTTCGGAACAACTATGTGAATGTACTTGAGTGGCCCAGCCAGTTCCCTGACTTGAACCCAATCGAGCATCTCTAGAGAGAGCTGAAAATGGCTGTCCACCGACTGTCCCCATCCAACCGGACAGAGCTAGGGAGGATCTGCAGAGAAGAATGGCAGAAAATCCCCAAATCCAGGTATGCAAACCTTGTGACATCATCCCAAAAAAGACTGGAGGCTGTTCTCACTCCCAAAGGTGCTTCAACTAAGTACTGACTAAAGGGTCTGAATTCTTATATCATTGCAATATTTTAGTTTTTCCTTTTCAATAAATTAGCAAATATTACTAATGTTCTGTTTTCACGTTGGCATTATGGGATATTTGAATGCAGAATGATGAGGACAAAGGTGAATATTTTTTATTTAAGCACAAGGCCTCAACATAGCAAAATGTGAAAGGGTCTGAAGGGTATTCCGAATTTTATATATATGTGTGTGTGTGTGTGTATGTGTATGTGTGTGTGTATATGTATGTGTGTGTATATATATATATATATATATATACACAGCGAAGGAAATAAGTATTTGATCCCTTGCTGATTTTGTAAGTTTGCCCACTGTCGAAGACATGAACAGTCTAGAATTTTTAGGCTAGGTTAATTCTACCAGTGAGAGAGAGATTATATAAAAGAAAATCACATTGTCAAAATTATATATATTTATTTGCATTGTGCACAGAGAAATAAGTATTTGATCCCTTTGGCAAACAAGACTTAATACTTAGTGGCAAAACCCTTGTTGGCAAGCACAGCAGTCAGACGTTTTTTGTAGTTGATGATGAGGTTTGCACACATGTTAGATGGAATTTTGGCCCACTCCTCTTTGCAGATCATCTGTAAATTATTAAGATTTCGAGGCTGTCGCTTGGCAACTTGGATCTTCAGCTCCCTCCATAAGTTTTCGATGGGATTAAGGTCTGGAGACTGGCTAGGCCACTCCATGACCTTAATGTGTTTCTTTTTGAGCCACTCCTTTGTTGCCTTGGCTAAATGTTTCGGGTCATTGTCGTGCTGGAAGACCCAGCCACGAGCCATTTTTAATGTCCTGGTGGAGGGAAGGAGGTTGTCACTCAGGATTTGACGGTACATGGCTCCATCCATTCTCCCATTGATGCGGTGAAGTAGTCCTGTGCCCTTAGCAGAGAAACACCCCCAAAACATAATGTTTCCACCTGCATGCTTGACAGTGGGGACGGTGTTCTTTGGGTCATAGGCAGCATTTCTCTTCCTCCAAACACGGCGAGTTGAGTTAATGCCAAAAAGCTCAATTTTAGTCTCATCTGACCACAGCACCTTCTCCCAATCACTCTCAGAATCATCCAGATGTTCATTTGCAAACTTCAGACGGGCCTGTACATGTGCCTTCTTGAGCAGGGGGACCTTGCGGGCACTGCAGGTTTTTAATCTATTACGGCGTAATGTGTTACCAATGGTTTTCTTGGTGACTGTGGTCCCAGCTGCCTTGAGATCATTAACAAGTTCCCCCCGTGTAGTTTTCGGCTGAGCTCTCACCTTCCTCAGGATCAAGGATACCCCACGAGGTGAGATTTTGCATGGAGCCCCAGATCGATGTCGATTGACAGTAATTTTGTACGTTTTCCATTTTCTTACTATTGCAACAGTTGTCTCCTTCTCACCCAGCGTCTTACTTATGGTTTTGTAGCCCATTCCAGCCTTGTGCAGGTCTATGATCTTGTCCCTGACATCCTTAGAAAGCTCTTTGGTCTTGTCCATGTTGTAGAGGTTAGAGTCAGACTGATTAATTGAGTCTGTGGACAGTAGTCTTTTATACAGGTGACCATTTAAGACAGCTGTCTTTAATGCAGGCACCAAGTTGATTTGGAGCGTGTAACTGGTCTGGAGGAGGCTGAACTCTTAATGGTTGGTAGGGGATCAAATACTTATTTATCTGTGCACAATGCAAATAAATATATATAATTTTGACAATGTGATTTTCTTTTTCTTCTTTTTTTTTTTTATATAATCTATCTCTCACTGGTAAAATTAACCTAGCCTAAAAATTCTAGACTGTTCATGTCTTTGACAGTGGGCAAACTTACAAAATCAGCAAGGGATCAAATACTTATTTCCTTCAGTGTGTGTGTGTGTGTGTTTATATATATATATATATATATATATCTATCAACATTCAGACATCTAATATCACTGTTCTTTACTACAGAACACTAATCCTTTGCAGGAAAGTTTTAGTTAGCTGCCACATTAGTGCCATATGCTGTGGGTGATTTTTCTATCAGTTCCTTTCAGATTAATTAAACTACAATCTTCAGTAGGATTCTATAATTACATGTTTGACAATTGCAATTTTGGATGCTAGAGTATCTCACGGGATTGAACAGGAAATTGGAAATTGACATATTAATTATTTTACTATTAAAGGGTATCTGGCTTTTCTCTTCCTTTTAACGCAACAGAAAATGGTCTGTAGTGGGTGAGCAACCTCTTATATAGTGTACAATTCAGTTGAACATTTTTGCAGTTTAAAACGACATTAAATGTTGCGTAATTTTGTAAATGCTTATTTTGTCCTGATTTTGAGTTACAGGATGTTATTGTTCTCCATTCCAGTCGTAAGCTAAATTCAGAATTAGGCTGGTTTCCTGTTACCGCCACAGAGCGGTGCATCACGAGAGCTGAGATGAAAGCAACAACATTAAAACTCGACTATTAAGTCACATGACTGACTGAGTGGATTGTAAATAAACTGTGGTCTGTTTCCAAGGGTAACCAGCAGAAGTTTGACTATATATATATATATATATATATATATATATATATATAATGTGTCTGCGTAAATAACTGAAATTCTTGGCAAAGGAGCTAAACTTCTAATGTAGATATAAACTGTGGAATATTTTAAGTAGAAATTTTCTTTACATACATAGATATTGTTGTGACCCGATTCCACGATCTTAAGAGAAATAGCCTACCAGACGACAATATTCACACCCCTCTTTGCCTGCAACTTTGGTTTGGGTCTAAGATAATCTGTTGGGGCTCAGACTTTGGTGCCTAGAATAAGCACAGTGGTTTATTCTCTGGGAATATGTAAGCGGAGAATGAACCAGACCAAGTAGTTAAAATAAGAGTACGGTTACAACTGATGAACGGCCAATTCACGTACCAGAGGTAGTAACAGCGGAATGGAAGTGCAGGATGTGTGAGATGGTTGTAGAAATTGAGATAGTAGTCCAACAATCCAGGGTCAGAGTCTGAGATGCAGCAGAGCGAAGTATGTAGTACAGAAGGACAATCCAAAGGTAAAGTCATTGCAATTCAGGGTTAGTGTCAGATAATATGCGGTACAGAAGGACGATCCAAAGGTGTAGTTAGGCAATCCAGGGTCAGAGATGTAGCAGGGCCAAGTATGTGGTATGGAAGGATGATCTAAAAATATAGTCCGGGGCTAAAAGGAGGTCAAAATAGCAAGGAATATCAAGTACAAAGCAGGATATAACCTTCAGGTAGGTAGATACACTAAACCTATAATGGGCACAGAGGACCGTTCATCAATGATTCAAATGGCGCGCCTAGCGCTCTGACTTGTTAGACGGCTGCATGCTTAGTGCATGCACTGCCCAACAGCCCTACCAAGTTACTGACTTCAGTGGCCGGTAGAGAAAGAGACCGTGCAGGATTGTGGGGTGGTGAGCACATTACAGTTATTTTTAGAGTATATTTTCTTGAACAATTAAAGCTGGTCTTAGCCTGCTGATCATTATAGTGAGAAGTTCTGAAGCTTGACCAATACAGTTGCTCCTCCTCTAAATGATGATGAGCACTACTGAAGTACTCGTTAATGACTACTATTCAGCAATAATTGTGCCGCATAAGGTGCCGTAACTGATTCTCGGCAGCATCCTTGAAATTTTTACTGCCACTTGTTTTGGTTTATTACAGTGTCATCATGTTACATAGTGGCACGAACCTTACATTTCCTGCTTTTAGTATTTTCATGGACAACACTATAAGTGCAGAATGACTTGTGCCCAAATGTATACCATGGCTCATGTACATGGCAATGTCGTGCTCACGGACCTGAACGGCGGCACCATATTCTTCTTCAGCAGCAATGCATTATAGTAAAGGTTGATATGGTGAGGCTGGAGGAGACTGTCAGCTGTATTGGGCGGTGATCCTGGAGGAGACCGTCAGCAAAAAAAACGTGTCACGCTGTGTGAACCTGTCAACTGAAAAGTCATTCACTTTCATCATTCTAAGGGTATGTTCACACGGTGTTTTCAGCCATTTTTCGGGCCGTAAACGTCCCAAAAATCTGAAGCAGAACGCCTCCAAACCTCTGCCCATTGGTTTCAATGGGAAATGCGGCGTTCTGTTCCGACGGGGCGTTTTTGTACGTGGCCATTTTCCAAAAACGGCACGTAACAAGACGCCCGCCAAAAAGAAGTGCATGTCACTTCTTGGGACGTTTTTGGAGCCGTTTTTCATTGACTCTATAGAAAAACGGCTCCAAAAACAGCCGTAAAAAACACCTCCAAAAATGCAAGTTTGATTAAAAAATGGCTGAAAATCGGGAGCTGTTTTCCCTTTTGTTTAGTAAGCGTGTGAACATACCCTTAGCCTTTTGGTGTGTCCTTTAGCTTCTGCGAGCTGCATTTCAACAATCACACCCTAAATGGCAGCCAGACACTGCTTAGCAATTTGAAGACACCTTTTCCTGGCTTGTAGGAGGGGGGGGGGTGAGATTCCCTCCCACATTTACGGCAGCTGTGAGTCAGGTTGCTTTGCATTCACCTTGCTGTAATTCTGGGAAGTTTTCCCTCTGGTGGCCAACATAGGAAAACATGTCAAATTATTATTTCATTTTTAATACTTTCCACCACGTGGAAAAAAAAAATACAGCAAAAAACGTAAAAAATATAATAGAAATAAGTAACTTAATTTTTAAAAAAAAGTTTCATTTGCGACAGATTCCCTTTAAAGGGAATATATTATCAGAAAATCTTGCAGTTTTAACACTGCCCACTAGAGCAGAGACAATAGACTGACACTTCCTTTCTTCAGCTTACTTGTCAGATTTGCAATTTAGACTGGGACAGAATCAGCAGAGGATGGGGAAGGATAGCAACACAAGACTTGATGTGCATCTCCCTTGTCACTCTCTGGTCTCTGGTGGGTTGTACTACTGTAGATCATAAGGATATATTCACATTCACCATATTTGCTGCAGAAATTTCTGCGATTTGTCCTATCCATCTAGCAGAAATCCATGCACATGCTGCAGAAGAAAACCTCAATAGGTTGTATGGAATGGATTTTTCAGTTGCAGAAATTTCTGCTGCATGTGAATATACGCTAATAATCTATGACCTTTTTCTCTCAATTAACTCCCATTCCTTGCAGCTGCCATAAAGTGCACACACACCCTGCTGGACGGTCTATACAGACAATACAGGAAGGATGTGTCTCCAATATTGAGGCTCCCAGGAAAGTTTTAGTCTAAATAAAATAAAATCGCTACGCTACATAATTTAAAAAAAAATCGCAAACGGACACTAAAAATGAAATACATGAGACATTAATATTAACGTTTATTTACCATGTCCTTCTTTTCTTGGGGAGGGGGCAGAACTTTATCCGAGATTGATCATCTAGTGCCATAGTTATTGTCGATATCCTTGTCATGTGATTTCTGCTTTTGTGAATTGTTTTTTACATGAGATTGGTTTGTGTAATTCAGATTTGTAATGTTGCATTGATGTGATCATTAGAATGACACGTAACATAGCCCATAAATCATAACGATGCAGAGGGTCTCTGCATGTGGTAATGTCATGTTTACATGTGAACCCTCATTGAGTTTTATTGACGCATGTAATGGAAAATGAGACACCACAGTGTGCTTTGGGGTAGATGTAATACTCTAGGAAATATATTTACTTCTTGTTTTTTATTTTTGCGCTCAATTGGTTTGAAGTAACTCAGTGGATATGTGTGCACCACCCTAAAAAAACTTACTGTTGTGATGGGTTATAATTTTTCTTGTATTGTTATATCCTTTAAAGCAGAACAAATTTGCATAAAAGTTGTAACTTTTTTAATAGTTTGCTTTTACTGATTTGATATATTTTTGTTCCTTTACATACACAGCTGCTTTTAAAATGTCTGGTTGCCCTAGGAAACAGACATCCGTTTAGGCTCTGTTCACATTATGCTACAGTCAGAGGGCTCCGCTGGGAGGATCTCCTGACATACACCTCTGACAGAAGCTGCAACGTATGCCACCGTAGAGGCATACAGTCACATACATCGCTTGTAGGCTCCCACTGTGGGAAAAATAATTAAAAAAATGTGTACCATGCAATATACGTTTATTTTACTGTATTTATCTTAGTCTATGCTATTTTATACAGCAAAATAAAAAAAATGTCTATAATGTAGTGCACCGCAGAAAGTTATTTCTACCTATTAATAATATTACAATATTCAAAATACACTATATATTAATCTGGAATTTAAAAAATATATATATTTATAAATATAACTGTAATATCCTATACATTTTCCAAACTTGTGTGGCCCTTGCCTAAAATTTAAAACTAATCTGCCAAACTATAAGGGTATGTTCACACGGCAGCGTCCGTTACGGCTGAAATTACGGAGCTGTTTTCAGGAGAAATCAGCAGTGTAATTTCAGCCGTAATGCAAGTGCAGGCGTCTTTCGCTGCGTCCATCACGGACGTAATTGGAGCTGTTTTTCCATGGAGTCCATGGAAAACGGCTCCAATTACGTCTGAAGTAGTGACATGCGTCTTTTTTACGCGCCGCCTTTTGACAGCGGCGCGTAAAAAAAATGACCGTCGGCACAGAACATCGTAAGACCCATTCAAATGAATGGGCAGATGTGTGCTGACGCTTTGGAGCCGTATTTTCGGACGTAATTCGGGGCTAAAACGCCCGAATTACGTCCGTAAATAGTGTGTGTGTGAACCCAGCCTTAATCTAATTACATGTACATATACCTACCCACACTCACTAAATTATACTCCTCTATTACTTCCTTCCAACTTACTTATGGCCATTACTTACTTAGAACCAAGCTTACTTCATAAATACAATACCAGAACAAAGCTCACTGCAAGTAAAAAACCAAAGTCATTACATAGATAATACAGTACCAGAACAAAGCACGGTACATAAATCTGGTACTAGAACCAAGTCAAGTACATAAATACGTTATCTGTGTCAAACTTATTTCATATATATATATATATATATATATATATATATTACTAGAACCAAGCAGAGTGCATACAGCACCAGAACCAAGCTCCGTACTAAAATACAGTACTAGTATCAAGCATAGTACAATGATCAGTTGAGAAGTCAGGCTAACCCTTCCTATATAAGTTTGTACCATATAAAACTACAACGTCCGTCATGCTGTACAATTGTTCAGGCCATACTTGGAGTTGTTCCACAAACTAATTTAATACCACACATATTTTCACACCTTTCAGTGCAGACCATACAGTGAATCCAACATAATACCGCTACGGACTGTGCTCCCTGAATATAATAGTGCTGCACACACTGTGCCCCCTGAATCTAATCGGGTCCCACACTGTGCCCCCTGGATGTAATGGCATCACACACTGTACCCCCTGAATCTAATAGCATCATACACTATGCCCCTGAACATAACATCGCTACACACTGTGTGCCACCTGAATATATCCGGGCTACACACTGTGCCCCTGAATATAACTGCCACATATGGTGCCCCTATAAATCAGCGCTACAAATTGACTTCCCAAAAAACGTGCCACACATAACTCTCCATGAAAAAAAATCTGTAGCATGGAGCGCCACGTAGCCCTCCCTGAATAAAATCATTGTGCCACCCAGTGCCCACTCCCCAAAAAAATGACACGAGTAATAAAAACCTATACTTGTGCGCGTCACCCCCACTCTCATCCAGTGTTGCCCTCATGGCCTCTTCTGGCCAGGCTTGGCTGCTGCGGAATGATGCAGGTGGCACAATGATGTGCCACCTGCATCTTGTCAGGAGGTGTCAAATGGCGTGGCGGGACACCAGTTTCTCCCTCTTCTTGGCATCCCAATTTCCCCCTGTTCTGTGAACTGGCTGTTATTTTAACAAACCGCTTGGGGTACTGTGGAGAATCTGCAAAATCCATTCCCTTAGGCCCCATGCACACGACCGTGCCCGCAATCACGGCCCATGATTGCGGGCACGGCCGGCCGCCGACTGACAGCCGCATTTTCGGGCCGTGCTCACATACGAAGTATGGGAGCACGGCCCGCAAAATGCAAAAGAACGGACATGTTCCATAATTCCCGGAACATTTCCACGGCACGGACACCCTTCCGTAGTGCTACGGAAAGATGTCCGCGTTCAATGAAAGTGAATGGGTCCGTTTTTACGAAACGCAGTTGCGGTCCGCAAAAACGGAGGTTTTTTACGGTCGTGTGCATGGGGCCTAAGTTTTTTTTAAATTTAATGTTTGATAAAGCACATATGCATGGGATGTTCAAATGTCTTCATACTTTTGGCCCTTTAGGTATTGGATATTTGTGGTAATACCGTTTATTATGCCAGTAAACTCATAATATGAAGGAATAACACCAAATATTTATTTTGTGACTACAAATTTTGTAACTTATTTTCCTAAAAGTGCAAAGAAGGGTATTAACCCCTTAACGACCTCCGTGTAATGTTTTTACGTCGGCCGTTCAGGGTAGTTCTTCTGAAGCGCCGCCTTTTCACGTCGGCACCTCAGAAGAACTTTCCCCGCATCGTGCGGGTTGCTGCTGAAGCCCAGGCTGTTAGGAACAGCCTCGAGCTTCAGGGCAATGATCAGAGACCACTAGCAGTTGTCTCCGATCATATTTAACCCCTCAGATGCGGCGCTCAATAGCGAGCGCCGCATCTGAGTGATTTTAGAGGGAGGGGGCTAACAAAGGCCCCCAGGTCTGCCTTTAGTAATTGCCTGTTAGGTCATGCCTCTGGCATGGTCTAACAGGTGCCTGTCAGTTTTACACTGACCGGCAATAATATACTGCAATACCAATGTATTGCAGTGTATTATAATAGCGATCAAAAGTTTGCACAGTAAAGTCCCTCAGTGGGACTAAAAAAAAAAGTTAAATAAAGTTTGAAATAAATTAAATACATTTCCCAAGTAAAAAATAAATAAAAACCCCCACTTTTTCCCCTTACAAAATACTTTATTATGAATAAAAGGAAAAAGTTAATCATATTTGGTATCGCCACGTCCGTAACGAACCCATCTATAAAACGATTACATTATTTTACCCGCACGGTGAACGCTGTAAAAAATATAATAAAAAAAGAACGCCAGAATTGCTGTTTTCTGTTCATCCTGCCTTCAAAAGAATTTGATAAAACGTGATCAAACCGTCGCATCTACTCCAAAATGGTACCAATAAAAACTACAAGTCGTCCCACAAAAAAAAAAACCCTCATACAACTGCATCGGTCAAAAAATAAAAAAGTTATGGCTCTTAAAATATGGCGACACAAAAGCAAATAATTTAGAAAAAAATTTGTTTTTACTGTGTAAAAGTAGGAAAACAAACAAATCCATATAAATTTGGTATCGCCACAATCGTGACGACCAGCTGAATAAAGTTATTATGTTCTTTATACCACACGGTAAACGGCGTAAAATTAAGACGCAAAAACAGGCAAAATTTCAGGTTTTTTTTTTCCAGTACCCCACTAAAAAGTTAAAAGTTAAAAAATAAAAAAGTTCTAGATCTTTGAATGCGACGATGGAAAAACGTAAAAAAATTGCTCGGTCATTAAGGTTTAAAATACCTTCGGTATTAAGGGGTTAAAAAAAAAATCCCCCCTTCAGTGTTGTTGTTTTTGTTTTATTATTTGCTTTTCCATTGGACTGTGGGTAGCCCCCTGTATAATTTCATTTTGGAGAGTTGTTACGAAGAACATACAACGCTGCCCCACAAATATTAGATTGAGCTCTGCTGAATCTGTATGTTAAACATCAGTTTCTGCTAAGGCCTCATGCACACGACTGTAGCCATGTGCAGGGCCGTGATTTTCGGGTCGGCCGGCAGCGGACTGTAAGCCGCGAGCCGCCCGCAAATCGCGGGCTGTGCACGTGACCACGGCCATTTTCAATGAGCCCGGACCGCAGAACATGGCTGTAATAAGACATACCCGTTCTTTCTGCGGTGCGGGCTCTGGGGCCATGCACGTACCGTGGAAACCACAGTCGTGTGCATGGCCCCATAGGAATGAATGGGGCCGCAATTCTCCCGTGGATTTTCGGGGGAATTGCGGCCGCAAAAGCACGTTCGTGTGCATGGGGCCTAAGTAAGAATGTTGAATTTTTGTAGGAACTTTTTGTAGGTGAACAAAGTGCTGCGTAATCTGTTGGCGCTATATAAATAAAGATTATTATTGTGTGTGTGTGTGTGTGTGTGTGTGTGTGTGTGTGTTACCTTTATGTGCAATTGTAGCAGATCAGTCTTTTTGGGTTAAAATGAGTAGCATACACATTCTAATGAACATCTACTTTTCAGCAATCCATCTAAAACTGGAGGCGGATGGCACGGAAAAAGTGGAAGGGTCAATGACGCAAAAATTGGAGAAAGTTCTGAAAAGTAAGTGTTGTGATCCCTAACAAACATCTCTTAACAGCTAAACTGCTTCCTTTCATTCCTGTTCTGCAAACATCTCCACTATTTCCACTTAAAAAGCAGTGACTCATTATACGAAAAATGCGAGATCCGATGATGGAGTGTCTCTGACTTTACAGTCACTATGTAATGAAAGCCGCACTATTATATGTTGTACTGTTTTGCCAACACATGTAGAAAAAAAATGGAGTCCGCTTTCCACTGTGATATTGATATAATAACTTCCCAAGTTTGTTTGGCTTGTCTACTTCTGTACCAAGTTTATTCACAAAGTCTCACAGTATAAAAAGTCCTAGATTGGCACCTGCTTTATGGATGGAACATAAATTGGTTTTCTTCTAAATATTCAATTTCTTTTTCCACTTTCTGTATATAATGCTGAACTGGAACATCGTATGATGAAAAGTTATGCAAATTTCTAATATACTTTGTTTCTACTCCTCACTATTCAAGATCTCTACTTGTTGTAAGTGAATAGGAAAATGTTGGTTTATATCCGGAGGCTGAGATCCACATCT
Source organism: Rhinoderma darwinii (assembly GCF_050947455.1). Classification (NCBI taxonomy): domain Eukaryota; kingdom Metazoa; phylum Chordata; class Amphibia; order Anura; family Rhinodermatidae; genus Rhinoderma; species Rhinoderma darwinii. The sequence continues at coordinate 159,809,370 of NC_134691.1, read as the reverse complement.
CATGGCTGAGAGTTTTCTACACAAGCATCCAGTGTAGACCATTATCTGAACTATATACACCAGCATCACATATCTTCCCTGTCTTGATACATAGTTTGCTGCAACATGTCAGTCTAGGTACAATGTATCAGCATTGAGTCCTATCCTGAGGATAGGCCACCAATATCTGATTGGTGGTGTTCCAAATTTCAGCACACCTGGCGATCACTTGATTTAAAGGGGCCACGGCACACATGCGAATGCTGCTTCCCCTTCATTCCTGTGTCTGTCACATTCACTAACCGCAAACCGAGATTTTGAAAATGCTCCGTTCAGTTTTGTGACTGTTCACGATATAATAATTAGGCTTATCTCTATAAAACTGGACAACCCCTTTAATAACATTGTTTTAACCCAAAAGCAATAAACTCTCTAGTTAAATTATTGGGCAAAGTCATCTTCTATTAATAAACTCCTCATTTAACTTGGCACTAAACATGCTTCCAAATTTGTAAAATGTGGTCCCCCGAAACTAATACTTCTAGACCTTTCTGCATACAATTAATTTTGTGTACAAAATAGTTTCATACCGCTAATCGACACGGTGGGGGAGTTTTCCGGATTAGAAAAGTCACAAAAGGGATTTGGGATTTTTAACGCGGCCCTTGCCACTTTTGTGGAAAGGGGTTGTGGCTTTACAAAAGGGGGCCTCGTATCTTGTGCCCTCAATCAGACTACTTCTCCATCGGACAATTAAATAAAACAACATGCTTTAAAAAAAAATAATTCTAATAAGTAAAAATTAATGCTCACTTCACCGCACCTCTTCTCCCCTCCGGATGCATTAAGACTCTCAACATGTTGCGACTCATACAACGTACTGACGCCAGGCAGCATCAGGACATTGTTTGTGACACAGCTGATGATGTTGAGTTCTGCGTCACATATAAGGCCCTTATGCTGCTCGGCGTCCGTACCTTGTATGAGCCATGCGGGGACTTGGACGGCAGAAGAGGAGTGATGAGGTGAGTATGCCTTTTTGTTTTATTGCTGATGGGAAGGGGGAATGGATGGCACACGGCCGTGGTCGAATTGTCGTGCACTGACAGACGAAAGAGGCAACACCTTTATAAAGAGGAGTTAACATCTTAATAAATGTGTCACATCTTACTCCAACTTTCTTTCTATTAAGACCGGCGTAAGAGGCTCCCCCCCCCCCCCCCCCCCCAATTGGTCTGTAGAGGCTACTGCATGGATGTGCATACACAAAAGCACAGCATACATGAACAGTAATCTTGCTGAAAACTTTTTGGTCATGAGAGTAAATAGACCCAGTGTGTTTTACTTTTTGTTTGGGAGTCCGTCATCAAATTTTAGCTTACCAAATGGCTAACACCGCTAGTTAGGTGCCAATAGGTTTAAGGAGTAGCAACATATCAGTGTAGAATATGTTAGTCCTTGCATCAGGGTAAAAAACAAAGTTTATTCTTCTGAGCAAAGTATACAAATTAGCTTTCCCATGTCCGCCAAACCAGGAAGTGTCCGGCATTGTGAAGTCCTACCCCTCCCCTCTGCAGTTTACTGACGGCTCTGCTTGAGGAGCTCAAGATGCCCAACACAGGAAAGCTAATTTGCACACGGCACGTGGCAGAATTAAACTTTTTTTTTATTACCCTTTTGTAAGGACTAACCTATTTTACACTGGTATGTTTCTACTCCTTTACTCTATAGCGAACTGGTGGTGTTAGACTTTTGTCTAGGCTAAAATATAATGACAGACTTCCACGTTTGAAAATAAATGTCCACTATTTATTAAATTTTTTATTTTATGTCAATAGGCTCAAAATCCTGTGCTAGTTAATTCCATAATATATCTATATAGCGGTCACAGCTTGTTTTCCTAATATAGAGCTCCAAATCCCCTGAATTTAGACTTAAAAGATAACATGCAGCTGCCACTAGAGGGAGTGTCCTCCATCAACAATTGAACCATATGCAGTATGCTCCTTAGCTTCCTCTAGTGGTAGCTGCAGGTAGCCAGCGTGCACTTTTTTGAAAAAAAAAATAAATGTATGTCTATAAAGGCTTTCTTCTCAGTCATATTATCCAGTATGTGGACGACACAGTACAGCTCTTCCAGTATGTATTGGAAGGGAATTATAAGATTATGCATGATGGTCAAGGATAAAAGCGCAGAGTTGATAGATAAAATACTAAAAAGTTTGCAATTCATTCTCAGAGTGACAATTTAAGGGACCATGTCTATGAAGGAAGAAGTAAGCCCTGTGTTTTATATATGCATGTACATATGTACGTTGCTATAGAGGCAATGTGTACAGCGCTCTGAGATCTCATAATGGATCCATCAATCTATTGCCTATTACTTATCAGTTTAACCCTATTTGTTCGAGGTGGAATGAACCTTTAGTTGAAGACCGTCACTAGCAGTAGATGGCATGTAATATAGTGCTTTTTGTTTAAGGTATTTATATTATATTAAGAAGTAGTATTCTTCACACACATATATATATATATATATATATGTGTGTGGATCTACTGTGCTGGTGACTGGCGATCTGATTTAAAAGGTATAAATCTGGATTTATTGATATATGAAAAATGCTTGTACGTGTCTGTATGGGATTACATATATTGTGTCATTTGGCTGGACTCTATTGAATAGCTGTGAGCCGTACATGGATATACAGCCAGTCATTACTGTGCAGCCGGCCTTCAGTTTTATCATCTAAAATAACACTTTTTCCCCTTATTTTCCGTTTTTCAGGTTTTTTTTTTGCACTACTATCTATTCTTGTAAAGGGAAACATTATCTTTGTGTGGGTGACGTTTTGTTTTAGAGCTAAATGTTCGTGCAGAGTCTTAACTTTGTATTTGTATTAAACAATTATTTTAGCCAGTGTGTGTTCAAATGCTGCGGGCCACCCACCGTGCTGAAGAGCGTACATGGCACGCAAGCCACCCAGAGAGACTGATGTAATTTCTTCATCTTTGCTTAAAGTATGGTCACTAGACCAGATAATGTAGAGACTTTCTGCTGGCAGTGATCAAAACAGTTCCAGTTTTTCCTCCTTATTTTCTTTCCTCTTATTTTCTTTTGAGGTAAAGGAATAATTAGGATAATTCACGGGTAGAAAAATGTGTGCTATTTACAAGATATATATATATATATCTCTATATATAAATGGTCTTCTGTATAAGGTGATGACAATAGCACCTTTGTAACCTTTAAGAGAAAGCGTGTGTTACACCAAGACATCTGAATAGTGAATTGTTAATATCCAGGGATTATCATACCAGAAAATAATAAAAATATCTCCGGCTGCGGGTCATTTGTCATAAGCCAACTGCGTCTTAATAGGTTTTTGGAAGGAATTCTCCCCAGTCTTGGGTTAAATTTGAGAACTTGACAGCCATCGAAGGCACTGTTTTCTATTGGCAGGTGCAAGTACCACCGCAGATACTCTGTTTCAAGAAGTTCTGGGGAGAAAGGATAAAGCGGACTCTACGCGAAATGCACTGAACGTTCTTCAGAGATTTAAATTTTTATTCAACCTTCCCCTCAACATTGAGAGATTCATTCAGAAGGTGGGTTTATTTGGCTATAATGAATGCAGACCATTATAGGTATGTATATGTAAATATCGTGGTTAGCAATGTTGTATCGCAGCACTGGGATCTTGGGTTCAAATCCAACCACGGGCAACATCTGCATTGGGTTTTCACCGTAAGTCCTCCCATACTCCAAATTATACTGATAGGTAAATTAGCCCCCATGTGTGAAAGTTATAAAAGCATTGGAAATATATATATTTATGTTATTACAGGTTTATTTTTCTTTAAGTGGTGGCTGTGGTTGAACTAATGCTCTGCTCACAGTAGTGTCATGGCTTCTGTTTATATCCGCTCTGCTGGATCAGTTTTCACATGGGCACCAGCGAATGTCGACTGACCCCATTAGCCTTAATGGGGTCTGTTGGAGTTCCATTATATTATTTTTTTACGGCAAGAATACCACTGCAGACTGCAATATTCTTGCTGTCAAAAATACAAGAAAGACTGATGGAAACTCAGATGGAACCCCCGAATGCAAGTTTGAGCAAAGTCTAACTCAATTTTTTTTCGACTCTAAAAGGGACCTGACCGGGTGCATGGGTGACTAGTCAAAACTAGCTTGAAAAAGGCTCACTTCGAGCCGAAACGTTGCTGGTGTCTGTACTATGGGACAATAAAAAGATTGACTATTTTGGAATGCTGACGTCATTGCTACTCCTTTTAGTCAAAACTAGTGAGACAGAAGTTTCTATGTTTAGTTGTGACATTTTAATTATTATATCTCAGAAATGGCTCAGTCCAGTGAGTGGTTGTACACCAAACCCTGTCCTGTTGACCGTATTGAACCTGACATATGATCCTTTATTTATTAAGGATTAAATCGTTTTATACAGAATATTGGCCTAAATATAATTAATTAAAAACCACGGGAGGTTTACAAAACCTCCTACGGCAGTTTTCTCGCTTAGAAAACTTTTTTTCTTTTTTTTTGGTGGGTCTTAGTTGGAGGGCGAGGCCACCCACGGCCCAAAAAATTGAATATAATTTACAACAGAAATTGGCCTTAATTATTGCGCAAATCGGTGGCATAGATTTGACTTTCTGGCGCACGGATGTTTAGAGAAGCACCAAATTTATTAAAAGACATTCAGCTCTCAATAAATTGCGTGTATCTTTCTCACGTACACTTTAGATTAACATTCGCGTATGAAACGCCAGTCTTAAGAAGTCCGCCCCTTTATTGTGTGCATTTTAACCGATGCAACTATTTAACGTCGCATACATAAATACATATTGATGGAGGCTTTTCTGTTACAATTTGAACTGTATAGAAGATCCATATTATTTACACTATTGCTTTTCAAGTTGCAATCTTGGAGTAAGCTTTGAGCTTGTTGGACTATAGTATATTGGTGTACAAAATTCATGAATACAACCTTGTTAGTGTCTTTTATATTCGGTAGAGATACAAATATTTGCCCTGTTGACTGTAAAATTGTGTAATGTTTTGTGTGTGTGCCGCTTGTAAGCGCTACTAAAAATCTATTGTGAGATTACCTAAGACCTTAGCCTTATTTACCCCATACTGTCTGTAGGGTCACGTTTTAAAGGGTATGAATTAAAAGAAAAAACATAGTCATCGACAGCTGACACTGTTATTTATCCTCTTCTTTAGGGAGATTACGACGTGGTTATTAATGACTATGAAAAGGCTAAATCGTTATTTGGGAAGACTGAAGTAGAGGTTTTTAAGAAAGGTAAGAATTCGGTTTTTTTTACTCCGACTCCTGGCACCCCCACCGATCAGCTGTCTGAAGGAGCCACAGAGACTAACGCCACGGCCTTTTCATAGTTTACCAAGCACAGCGCCGTACGTTTTCGTAGCGGCTGTGCCTGGGATTGCAGTTCTTTGCAGCCAGGTCCTATTCAAATGAACTTCTCTAATAGTGTGTTATGTCCTAATGTTCTCTAATCTTAGTCACAAAGAAATGTTGAGGGCAGATCTACTCCACATCATGTTTAAGACCATCTGCATTATCAGTACCAAGTAGAAACTAGATAAACCATGAAGCATTACAAATTATCTCAAATATCTACTGTAAATTTATAATAAATTGATGTTATGTAATTTGTATTCTTTATGGTTGAAGTGGATCTACGGTATCAGCAGTCCTCTATTTGAGGACAGCTTACCATAGAAGGAATGCCTTCAGCCACAGCAATATAAATGCTAATGTTTTTGTGCAGAATTTTCTAATAAAATCCAGTCGAAATGACGGCTAGGCTAGCGGAGTAAGCCAATGTTTCTAGCTTCTCCCGCCTACACCCACTGGTTGAGAGCTATCCGCGTATGAACGTGTATACAGGGAAAGTTTCTCGATAAATTGTAACTATATCACAGTTGGTCATCAGTTTCTACTAAGCTAATTCAAGTGACGACCAATATAGCTGTGGTAACTTTTGCAAAAATGGGCACCGAATCAAAAATTAAAATCACAATATCGGTCCGCAAACAAATATAGTAACCAATCTTTGACTATTGATCTAATGGTTGATTCTCTAATATATGGACACATTTACATTTTGAGTTGAAATCCTCTTTAGTAAAATCACTCTTACTGGCAGGAAAAGCAATGGGAAGAGAGCAAGCTCCAAATGTGTGTTTTCACCTGTGTGTTTAGTTCTTAATGTAATGTACTGATAATCATGAAATCCTTTGTTGTTTTCTCTAGTTTATGCTGAAGTAGAAACCAGGATTGAAGCTTTGAGGGAATTACTTTTGGCTAAACTTTTGGAAACACCTTCCACTCTGCATGACCAGAAACGCTACATCAGGTAAACCGCTGCTTACAAGTTCAATGCCCTTTTGTAATATTCTTATTGGTGCTAGTGCATCCTGTGGTTTGGGATGGGCTTTAAAGGGGTTTTCCAGTCCCATAAAATTGAAGGTCCTAAATATATCGTCGGTCTGGGTCCGACTCCGGGCACCGCCGCCAGTTAGCTGTTTTGAAGAGGCTGCAGCGCTTGTATTTCCACTGCTTGTACTGTGAATCATCGACACACTTGCAGCGGTGTTTCACAGTATTAGTCTGCTCCCATTGAAGCGAACAGACTGTAATACCATGAGCCGTGTGTCGGCGATTCACAGTGTGAGCAGTAAAAATGAAGGGGAAGATGAGCGCTGCAGCCGATTCAAAACAGCTGATCGAGAGAATTGCCAGGGGTTGCACCCCAACAAATCACATATTTATGGCCTATACTGAGAATAGGCCATCAGTTTTATGGGACTGTCAAGCCCCTTTAACCTAGCATTCAAGAATATTGCTACACATGCAAAAGTAATGTAATGCCTGTTTTATTCAGTCCATTTTCTAGCCACTGGCTATTAAAACTTTTGTAATCCTAATCGGTGGACTCTGAGCTGCAAGTCATCTCTGAGTCTAGAGTTAAGGATCACATTTGTCTATTGTCGTCCAAGAAAGCAGGAACTGGATGAAAGAAGTGTTTGAGCTATTTTTTTTACCCTTTTTTACTAACTGTTTTATTATTTTTCATTTTGTGCTTTGCTTTGTCTGGTTACTATTGTATATTTTTGAGAATTAAGACTAACATCAAATCTCCAACTTTTTTTTGTGTTAAAGGGAACCTGTCACCAGCATTTCATCTATTGAACTTTACTTATCCCTCACTGGCTGCTGCTATAAAAAGTTCATTACCATTATCCCCTCTCCTAAACTCCTCGGCCGACTGTAAATAACGGTCTGCAAACATTTCATGCTTTTTATCGTAATAATCCGGTGTCCCTTTGTGCGCATACACCAGAAGAGGACATCAATGCACAAGCGCTGGATTTTGTGTGCTGGGGGGGAGGCCAGGAGCTGTCAATCCAAAGTAAGAAGGTGGGGTAAACTCGGAAAGACTAATATTTGACTCTTTTATGCTCATTAGCATACGGTGTGGGAACACTCAAAAACTGAATACTAAAGCTACAGAGCCGACTAAGAAGACAATTATAGGTTATATAGAAATTATTTTTCACCCTCTACACTACCGTTCAAATGTTTGGTGTCACCCAAACAATTTTGTGTTTTCCATGAAAACTCACACTTACATTTATCAAATGAGTTTCAAAATGACTAGAAAATATAGTCAAGATATTTACAAGGTTGGAAATAATGATTTTTATTTCAAATAATAATTTTCTCCTTCAAACTTTGCTTTCGTCAAAGAATGCTCCATTTGCAGCAATTACAGCATTGCAGACCTTTGGCATTCTAGCTGTTAATTTGCTGAGGTAATCGGGAGAAATTTCACCCCATGCTTCCAGAAGCCCCTCCCACAAGTTGGATTGGCTTGATGGGCACTTCTTGCGTACCATACGGTCAAGCTGCTCCCACAACATCTCTATGGGGTTGAGATCTGGTGACTGCGCTGGCCACTCCATTACAGATAGAATACCAGCTGCCTGCTTCTTCCCTAAATAGTTCTTGCATAATTTGGAGGTGTGCTTTGGGTCATTGTCCTGTTGTAGGATGAAATTGGCTCCAATCAAGCGCTGTCCACAGGGTATGGCATGGCGTTGCAAAATGGAGTGATAGCCTTCCTTATTCAAAATCCCTTTTACCTTGTACAAATCTCCCACTTTACCAACACCAAAGCAACCCCAGACCATCACATTACCTCCACCATGCTTGACAGATGGTGTCAGGCACTCTTCCAGCATCTTTTCAGTTGTTCTGCGTCTCACAATTGTTCTTCTGTGTGATCCAAACACCTCAAACTTCGATTCGTCTGTCCATAACACTTTTTTCCAATCTTCCTCTGTCCAATGTCTTTGTGCTTTTGCCCATATTAATCTTTTCCTTTTATTAGCCAGTCTCAGATATGGCTTTTTCTTTGCCACTCTGCCCTGAAGGCCAGCATCCCGGAGTCGCCTCTTCAATGTAGACGTTGACACTGGCGTTTTGCGGGTACTATTTAATGAAGCTGCCCGTTGAGGACCTGTGAGGCGTCTTTTTCTCAAACTAGAGACTCTAATGTACTTGTCTTGTTGCTCAGTTGTGCAGCGGGGCCTCCCACTTCTCTTTCTACTCTGGTTAGAGCCTGTTTGTGCTGTCCTCTGAAGGGAGTAGTACACACCGTTGCAGGAAATCTTCAGTTTCTTGGCAATTTCTCCCATGGAATAGCCTTCATTTCTAAGAACAAGAATAGACTGTCGAGTTTCACATGAAAGCTCTCTTTTTCTAGCCATTTTGAGAGTTTAATCGAACCCACAAATGTAATGCTCCAGATTCTCAACTAGCTCAAAGGAAGGTCAGTTTTATAGCTCCTCTAAACAGCAAAACTGTTTACAGCAGTGCTAACATAATTGCACAAGGGTTTTCAAGTGTTTTCTAATCATCCATTAGCCTTCTAACACAATTTACCATTAGAACACTGGAGTGATGGTTGCTGGAAATGGGCCTCTATACACCTATGTAGATATTGCATTAAAAACCAGATGTTTGCAGCTAGAATAGTCATTTAGCACATTAACAATGTATAGAGTGTATTTCTGATTAATTTAATGTTCTCTTCATTGAAAAAAACTGTGCTTTTCTTGCAAAAATAAGGAAATTTCTAAGTGACCCTAAACTTTTGAACGGTAGTGTACCTCTTCTGGTGACAGGTTCCCTTTAAATACATTTTGCCTTTCCTTACCCCTGGTATAGAAAAAGCATCTTATAGTTAGACGATGTAGAGCAAGGAAGCCATAGGCTATTCGTACTTGTGGGACAAATTTGGTTAATAACACTATATTTGGGAATTTTTGTCTATGTAAATCCTTTAAATATATTCTACAATGTATGTTAATGTTTTGATCACCTTTTTTTATTCTCCAGAAAATATGCCACAAATGAGTGATCGGAGAGCTTTACTCTTGACCACGAAGTTCTGTTTCTTCAGTACTTGAATACTTTAAAATAAAATAAAAAATAGAAGCTTGCAGTGTGGTGCTGGTTTCTGTGGAGCTTTGTTGTTTTAGTCAGCAGCTGATCTTTGATCCCTAATTCTTTTCTTGCAGATATCTTTCCGAACTCCACGCTCCGGGTGACCCGGCTTGGCAGTGTATTGGAGCACAGCACAAATGGATTCTACAGCTCATGCACAGCTGTAAAGAAGGCTACGTGAAGGAACTAAAAGGCAAGCATAGATATGACAATATAGAAACACTCATTAACCCATCTCTATTTCCCAGTAAAATACTTTCAGATACAAGCATAAAACTTTCTTCATTTAATTTGTAATTGCATTGGTATGTCTTTTTAAGACTGGTGCTGATGCTATAACTCGATACAATAGACTGTGGAAAACTTTCATGCTGTTATGAAGTGAGTTGAAATTATAGTTCAATCTAGACTAGGTTGTTTTTCAAATTTAGCACGTAAAAGATTGTCACATTAAATAGTCACTAACCTTTCAACAGACGTTGCATAAATCCATAGTAATAAATGTTGCAATATATGTTCTTAGAGACAATTCCTCTTTCTCCACTTATCAGGACCTTGTCCTTCTCCCACCTAACTCCTGCTCTGATCATTCTCTCACACTCACTTCACTGCTTAAATCCGTCTTGAGAAACAAAATGGATTATCGGCTCACGGGGAGATCAGGTTAGATGCTGCCCATAGTAGCCTATGAAGAGGGAAGGGGGACGAGGAAGCAGGAGCAGAGCGAGACGCACAGAGACGTTGTTGTAGCCTCTAGTAAGTGTTCTATTTCACCCCATTGCTGGATTTACAGCTGCACTGCTCAGTACTGCTGTATGATGCTGCTTCTAAGGGTGTGATACAGAGAGTTAAGGGAGCAGGAGGTTCTCTTCTCTATGTGGGCAATGTATGGGAAACATGGTAGCAGTTAGACTCCAACCCCTAGCTGAGGGAAAACTGAAAATTAGAGAGAGAGCCTGCAGAGGGGAAATCTGCTAAAAACGCAGGACACAAGTTATATAATGGTAAGAAATAGTGTTATTCCTCATTTACACACATGTGACATCTTATTCTGAAAAGTCATCTGAAAGGTTAAGAACACTTTAAGGAAAGTATCCTACAAGTTATCTTTTTATGACCTCTCCGATGTGAGCTGTGTGAACAGCTGAATGGAAAGATAAAAATGGAGTTAAATATTGTACTATGTTGTGCTGTTTTCATTAAAGGGGTTTACCCACTATACTAAATTATTACTATATTACACCACCTTAGGCCCATTGGCTTTTTCTCTGCAAAGTGCTATTCTGACCAGTGCAATTTCACTATTCAGATTTTAATAAACAGTTGGAATTTTAATAGCTTGCAGTTCCTAACTAATTAAATACAAAGCTTATAAAAGTTAAAGGTATCTCAATAAGACATATGCAATATCAAGGCAGGACTTTAAATTTCTGCTTTTATTATAGTTTTTAACAAGTATTTCCCACCAAAACTGAAACTAATGTGGACCTTTTTAAACATCTTATTTATATTGATCTCTGTTCTGTTCTGGAAATTTGGTTATACGTCTCCATAACCGTACTCTATAGTTCTCTATAGTCCTCTATGGGGTTGTTACCTGTGAAAAGTAGCTTGTGTCCTGTAATTGAATGCCTATCTTGGCTTTCAAACAAGACATGGATAGCATGTTCTGGCTGTGATCTAACCTGAGTTAGATTGAGGGCACGGCCAGCCGCCCACGCTTTCGGCCCGTGCTCCCATACAAAGTATGGGAGCACGGACCGTAAAAAGCAAAAGATAGGACATGTCCTATCTTTTGTGGTACACTTCTACGACCCAGACACCTTCCCGTAAATATACGGGAAGGTGTCCACGGTCAATAGAAGTGAATTGGTCCGTAATTACGGAACATTTTTACAGTCGTGTGCGTGGGGCCTAAGGAAAATGTTCCCATACAGCAGCCATGTGTAATACAGCGGCAGGTCTATTGGAGGAAGTGTCAATGTGATGTGGCTGCGGTACAGAAACATTTATTTACAATGTAGGGGGTGAGACAATCTGGAAAATCTCTCTAAAGCCTATGTACACCTTTTTGAAATCTTTTTTTTTTTTTTTTTTAAATAAAAATGTCTATCACTGTGATTGGTGCAACTTTATACATTTTATTAAAAATTATTTAACTTTTTGAGATCAGGTGCTTTGTATCCTGTATACAGAGCAGCTGTATGTAGAGCTGAGACCTGAATCCGTCAGTGCTACAGGACTGACTGGTTTAGTGTCAGCGGGTCCGATCCATCTGTTCTCGATCACGCTTATGTTATGAATTTAGATGTGATCGTTAACAGCTCGATCCTGCGTGTCAGAGACACGCAGGACCCGCTGACACTGAACCAGTCAGTCTCGCAGACCTGATTGGTATAGGATTCACAGTAAGATACAGCTGCTCTGTATAGAGAATACAGAGCAGCTGTGCCTCCAAAAAGTAAAAATAATTTTTAATAAAAACTGACGCGCAGGATCCACCTGTAATACTGTCAGAGACACGCAGGACCCACTGACACTGAATCCATCAGTCCCGCTGACCTGATGGATTCAGGTCTACGATATTGCTGCTCTGTATACATGATCCAGAGCAGCTGCATCTCAAAAAGTAAAAATAATATTTAATAAAACGTATTTTGTAAGTTGCACCAATCAAACTGATAGACATTTTATATATATATATATATATATATATATATATATGTGTCTAACGCCCACAGGTCAATTTATGAACGTTTTTTTTTTTACACAGCATGTGGATGAGATTTATGCAAATCTCATCCACTTTACTGCTACTGTATGATGCTTCGTATTTTTCGCACCTAATCCGCTGTGTGAACATACCCTAAGCTTTACTGAATAATGAAATATTTTAGCAGCACAGTAAAGCAGCACTTAAGAGAGCATCAGGGACAGCTTGATTTAAGACCATGTTTATTCTAGAATAAAATGGAGTCTGCAATAGATTGAGAGTGAGCCCTTTAAATTATTTCCTTTGGTGGGCCTAAGGTACCCCAGTCCGACACGGTCTCCCTGTGTCTGTGTGAATTTCCTCCGTGTACTCCAGTTTCGTGCCATACTTTAAATAAATAAATACAGATGAAAATTGGTTACAGTGTGTATGTCTGAGATCGGGAAGTCGGAGCCCCATTGGGCAAAGTGACTGATGCGAATGGTGACAATCTCTGTACAGCGCTGTGAAATATGTTGGTGCTGTATATTAGAAATAATGAATACTAATATTTTCCTTTCTGCGATCCTCTGACAATAGGCTGTTTGCCTGGGGTCCTTCTGCTGGCGACCATTGAAAGCACATATGTAATGCATGGACGAGCTGGATCTTCTAGAGTGAGAGCCTTTCTAGCCTTCAGATCAGTGACTCCCTTTTATTAACAAAGTATAACTTTATAGGGCATTTGAAATAGTTTTTCTGATTAAGACAACCCATTAGATTGCAATAAGCACTTTGAGGAAAACCTAGCAAATGTGTTTTGTACTTGCTAAGATAGGACAAAGTCATTCCTTAAGCATTAGCATGATGCTAATATTCTATTTTTATGATAGACCTACAAAATAGTAAATCCAAAAAGGTCACTGAAGAGAGTAGGGCAGCTTAACCTGCTGTACGTTCAGTAAATCCCTGCTGTCAGCTTGTCCTGGCAGGCATTGCTATGGAGCTTACGTTAGAAGTTTGGTTGTAGACATGGACATGTCATTTACAAAAACATCTCTTATCTTTATCCTATTCCTTTTATTGGACAGCCCAGTGATGAATAGCAGAGGTTATAGCGGAGGACTGATCCCAGACAGTGCAGAAACTGGCTCAAGGAGCTGCAGTAAAAGAACCGTTTTTCAGTCTGTGTGTGTCCATGGGCTGGGTGAGACTCCCCAAATTACAGAAAAACCTATGGTGGTCTGGGAAGCAGAACAAAGAGTCGGAGAGTTTAGAAACTGGTCTGTTCAAACAAACAAAAGTACAATCAAGATGATAGTTGCAAGCTCGGGCTGAAGTGGAGAAAGAAACCACTTAAAGTGTAATTATTTAAAGGGGAGTCTTGACTGTTTGATTAAAATGAGGAATCTATTTCATTCGCATGTTTGTTTTCCCGTAGCGTCTTGTAAACCTAACAAATCGAAAATTGTTTGAAACTAAAACCTATCAAGTTGGAAGGTAGTTGATGGTACATGCTAGTTGGGAATACAAAAAAAATCCATACGATTTTGTATACTACATTGTACTAATGTTTTTGTCTTGTTGTCTAGGTGTTCGCCTATGGGAAATGGTTTGCCATTTCCCCTTTTGCTATATATATTAATAAATGGTTATACACATCATTTCTATACTCTTATGAGTGCTTGATATGTCCTGGATAGTTTTTTGTTTTATATTCTATATACTGTTCTATTTCAATTGTAATGTTGTATGCTCAATTTTTTCTATTTTGTTTTTTGATTTTACAAGATCAACACCCTTTGCGTTTTAGTTTCTGTTTTTAATGCACAATGCATGCCAACGGCGTTCGACGGACTCCTTTAGCTTACAATGGGATCCATAGTTCTCCACCAAGGTGTCTTTCATTTTGTGCTGCATAAGGCCTTTAATGCAGATGTAAACATAGTCTAAGACGGAATCTAACATATAAAAATGTTTTCGAAAGAAATGATACTGTATCATGAGAGAGATGTTAGTACTTATTTCACACAGACTAAGTAACTATGCTGGGTGTTCAATAATAAGTTCTTCATTCAAATGTTTCATTTTTGAAAATATATTTAGAGGTTCATTCATTACCCGATGCTTTTCATTCTATGTTTTTACCATGACAGTAAAGATGATAAATTAGCACCTGTAATCGGCCACAATATCATTCTGGTATGACTGCAGTGATTTCACTAAACTGAGATCAATAGATCAGCCATTATCAAAAGGCTATTCTCATGATAAACATTTATAGCATAGTTACCTCTGGGATCCTCACGTGTACGGGAGAACCGGGGTCCTGATATTCTTGTTTGCCAATTCAGACCGCCTGCTCTCCCAATAGAAGTCAATAAAGTGGTGGGTGTACTTGAGTTCAACCCTATCCATTAAAGTCTATAGAATTTTTCCAATGGTTGGCTTTAATGTAGTTCTTTTGAAATATGACTTTTATTAACATGTAGTAAAAGTCTGATGAGTGGAAGTTCCTCATACAGTCCAAGAATAGGTCAGTGCAGCTACCAAGAACATCCCCAGTCACTCCTTTGAAATTAGAAGTTCTGGGCAAAAGCACTAGTCCACTTCCAATAAATAATCTACACCAACCCATATTCAGTGAAGGTCCTAGGGACCGGACCCTAGCCATCAGAATTTTTTGACACATCTTATTGACCTTCTTTAATTTTCAACACAATCTTTATGACTGCTACTATCTATTACTGTCATCATATCCTGAACATAGCGGAAACAAGTGGGCTGAAGTCCCAGACCGTGAACTGCTAGTTTATACAGAGTAATCTATCTAATCTATCTAATCTATCTAATCTATCTATCTATCTATCTATCTATCTATCTCCCCCCAGAGAAGGAATGGTATTTTTCTTCCACTGTGCAATATTCACCTTTTAAACTAGAACTTAAAGTAGCCCAAGGTCTGTGCTCTTTTCCTGCCAGGAAAAATCTCCATGTTAACCCCCTACTGACATCCGCCAGCAGGATTCATAACAATCCTGCAGTTTGAAAACAGTTCAGCATTTTTAGTAACTTCAGAGCATGACATGCCGATCGTGAAGCTGATAACATTCCTTGTAATGTGCCTGCCCTGGTTACATCTTTCTTCTGCCTCCTCTTCAAGGATTCACAAGACAAGATGTGTGTAAGAAAAATTATGTAACGAGAGCAGAGATTTTGTTCTGATAATTTGAATCAGAACATCACACAAGACGAATGAATGACAGGTCATATCTTTTTTTTTTTTTTATTTTGTCTGTTTTTATTTAAAATGTTAGATAATTTAAATATACAAATTAATAGCTAAGTTCACATCTGTATTGGAGGCTCCAAATTCCACCGAAAATACTGAAAACATCTATTGTTTCCCAGAAATCCATGGACACCACATGGGAAACATGACGGTACCCATTAAAGTCAATGGGTTCCGTTGAGCCCCGGTTGTCTCCGTTGTTCAACAGAGCCTGCGCTTCTGCCATTTTCATTGTTCTGCTCCTCTGAAGGAGCAGAACAACAGAATGCCGAACACCGATGTAAAAAGGGCCTTAGAAACATATGACAGGATATAGAGTACAAATGATAGACTGGTTATCCACAGCACTCACTTGATCGGAATACAGCTACTCCATTTCAGCTGGATGCAAATTCCAAGTCCAGTGATCCCTCCTGGACAATCAATTGTAGCAAAAAACTTGAGGACAGCATCCGTATGGCAAAAGTAAAAAAGTGTTTATTAACACATCCCAATATCAATAGTGCTACGTTTCGACCCCACAGGAGGTAAAGCTGCTTGATAAAGACTCCTGCGGGGTCGAAATGTAGCACTATTGATATTGGGATGTGTTAATAAACACTTTTTTACTTTTGCCATACGGATGCTGTCCTCAGGCTATATAGTACAAAGGTGCCTACCAGCTTTTAATTTATGGACAATCCAGTAAAATGGAAAATTTATTTAGGGTCTATAATTATAAAAAAAAAACAAAAAAAAAAAAAACATCCATCATTTTTAAAACTGTGTTAGATATTGTTCTTTTCATCATTTTGCAGTTTACAGTAAATGCTGCTGTTAATATTAGTATCTAAACTATAGACATTTAGCACTTTTATCTTTATTTTTTGGGGGTTTTCTAATATTACGTGGCTGTTACGAGCTTAGAACCTATGGGAAGTGTTGTTGTGTACAATAATAAATAACAATGTAATACAGGATACGCAAGTAAAGAGCACCCCAATAAGGCTCTGTTCACACTGATCTGGTTTTTCGTCAGTTTTCCAATATTTTTGACAGCCAGAATAATGTAGTCTGCAGAGCTTTTCTGGCCTTTAAAAATAAACAGACCTTATTAGAGGTCAAATCTAATTTTCAAATGGATACAACATATCTGTCTGTTATAAAAGGAAGCAATGACACTAGTGTGATCAGAGGATCCAGGATTTATATATAAATAAACCACATGGACATAAATTCCACGACAGAAAAAAATGGAAATATTGAAGTCCGATAGAAGGGGAAGGTTAATATGAAACAATCCTATGGGTAGATGGTGAGGTTGCATATGAATTAATCTGTTTAGCTGTCAAATTTAGTGGCAAAATATAAATACAAAATTTAAGAAATTTTTATATTTAAAATTTTTGCAAATTTGTGTACTGATGCCTGGATAGAATACTACGTGAACGCGGCATGCAACTTCATTACTATTGCCTTGAATAGGCTTATATGTATTTACAGCATTAGACACAGGCAGTAAAGCCGATGTCAAAGGAGTCTTGTTATCCAAGCAGCTGGCTCCCTCTCGCTTGCCCTCACTTACTGTACATCTGGAAAAGGCTTCTTCCAGCTGGAAGCCATTTCATGTCTAAACCACATCCCCCAGGCTTAGTGAAACTATTCTCCTGACGGTGTGAGCCTTGCTTCGTGTTAATAGGTGGACGCAAATTACAATCTAATTGTCCAAGTGGCAAAAAAAACGAAACTTTCATGCACTTATCAATTCTATTTTTCCTACATTTTATTATTTTTAATATGTGACTTTCTAGGCCGCCATTCTGGTAATGAGAAATATTTTACTGGTCTAAAGTTGTAATTTATATTTTAACTTTTTTTGGCTTTGTTGGGCATTTATGAAATGTTTCTTTTATAGAATTTAATATAGACTGCTTACTGTAAGAAAATGGTATGTATTATAAAATCCAGAATGGGAAGCATATGGGTGTAGATAAAACTAGTTAGGCCATGTTCACACAGGGCGGATACGCTGCATAAAAGTACACCACGTATCCGTCCTGGAGCTCGCAGGAAATTCTGCCCAAAAAACCACACCAAACTGCTGTGCAGTTTTTCGGGTGGAATGTCTGCTGCGGAAAACAGTGGTTGGGGGGAAAAAAAAAGTTTATACTCGGTTGTCATAGCAACGCTTTCTTCTGTTCTTGTCCAGGCCAGACTCGTGGGATGATGCTGCAGCCCATGTGACCTTCAGGCTGAGATTGGCTGCAGCAGTCACATGGGATGAAACGCCATCCCAGAAGGCCGACCTGGACGGAGAACACGAGAAAGGGTTACTTTTCTGCCACACAAAAACGCAGCATTTGCTATTTGTTGCCGTTTTTCCCTCCCATTGAATTCAAAACCGGCAACAGAAAAGCAGCGATTCCAAAGCATAAATTGACATGCTGCGGATTAAAAAAAATTCACCGCAGGTCAATTTATTTATGCTTTTCGACAGATTTTTTTTTACACCACATGTGGATGAGATTTGTTCAAATGTCATCCACTTGCTGCTACTGTAATACGCTGCAGATTTTCCACAATTAAATCCGGTACAGAAAACCTGCAGTGTTTACGCTACGTGAACATACCCTTAGGGGTTTGGCCTATTTTGGCCTTAATGACCCAGGATTATTTTTCATTCCAAGGGTAATAACTTTTTTTCCGTCGATGTAGCGTATGAGGTTTTTTTTTTGGTTTTTTTTGCGGAAGTGTGATTTTTTTTTTTGGGCACCATTTTTTGCCATTTTAGGCACACAGGTTGATGTAATTAGGGTGATACCAAATTTATATGTTTTTTGTTTTATGTTTTAACACTTTTAGAAAAATAAAACTATTTGCTTAAAAAAAAAAAAATGTTTTGTGTCTCCATATTCTGAGAGCCATAAATTTTTTTATCTTTTTATTTTTCCATCAATTTAGCGGGGTATATGTGACTTTTTGATCACTTTTTATTCCACTTTATTTGGAGCGTTAAGGTGACAAAAAACAGCAATTTGCATGTTATATATATATATATACCAAAGACAAAGAACAAGTAACAGCACCAGGACTTCAGCGTTGGGGAGATGTTGGTTTATTCACCACCAGGTGGAAGAATGAGCAACGTTTTGGTTCACACCTGAACCTTTCTCAAGCTAATTCAAACAGTGTATAATACCACATATATATATAGGAGGATACACAAAGTATACAGTGTAATTACATAATATGCATAAAAAAATGAATCCATGTATAAAGTATGTTCATATAATTAGTGAAGACATATATTAAAGTGACCAGTGCATTAATTTCAGTACAACATCTCTCAGTATAAGATACAAATGTGTATATAACACAGGTAATACTATAATTACCCTATTTAACGATATCATATCCTAATGAAGGGGCGGAGCAGAGGAATCATATCGAAAACTAGTTAAAGTACAAGAAAATTTTGGACTTGTATTATAAAACTTACATTGTCGGCTCTCGGTGAAGCATGGAACAAGCAATGGCGTCCCACGATCAATAATGCGCATGCGCAAGATGGCGGACTGCCGGAAGTGCGTCACATGGAACGCATCCCCGGAACGCAGTACAGCCGCGCATGCGCAGATGGCTCATTCCGTCACAGCGCATATTATAGCAGGACAGAATAGTAATCAAATACGGGAATTACCCGGCAATGAGTATTTTAATATAAATACCCTGCCACCATTGTGTATGTATAATTCTGTGTCTATATATAATTCTAAGACTCAATATGGAGTGTAGAAAAAGGGGGCCACGGACTATATCATAAGTAGGAGAAATGGCTGTGTCCCAATAGGACGAACAAGTAGTCTCCTACTTATGATATAGTCCGTGGCCCCCTTTTTCTACACTCCATATTGAGTCTTAGAATTATATATAGACACAGAATTATACATACACAATGGTGGCAGGGTATTTATATTAAAATACTCATTGCCGGGTAATTCCCGTATTTGATTACTATTCTGTCCTGCTATAATATGCGCTGTGACGGAATGAGCCATCTGCGCATGCGCGGCTGTACTGCGTTCCGGGGATGCGTTCCATGTGACGCACTTCCGGCAGTCCGCCATCTTGCGCATGCGCATTATTGATCGTGGGACGCCATTGCTTGTTCCATGCTTCACCGAGAGCCGACAATGTAAGTTTTATAATACAAGTCCAAAATTTTCTTGTACTTTAACTAGTTTTCGATATGATTCCTCTGCTCCGCCCCTTCATTAGGATATGATATCGTTAAATAGGGTAATTATAGTATTACCTGTGTTATATACACATTTGTATCTTATACTGAGAGATGTTGTACTGAAATTAATGCACTGGTCACTTTAATATATGTCTTCACTAATTATATGAACATACTTTATACATGGATTCATTTTTTAATGCATATTATGTAATTACACTGTATACTTTGTGTATCCTCCTATATATATATGTGGTATTATACACTGTTTGAATTAGCTTGAGAAAGGTTCAGGTGTGAACCAAAACGTTGCTCATTCTTCCACCTGGTGGTGAATAAACCAACATCTCCCCAACGCTGAAGTCCTGGTGCTGTTACTTGTTCTTTGCCTTTGGTATTCTAATCTAAGGAGTTGATTCGTCCTTCTACTGGTAACGTGCACATGGCCTGATGTTCAGTCTGCATTGAGTGCTGTGTTTTCCTCTACTCTATTGAATTATATATATATATATATATATATATAATATATTTATTTATTTTATTTTTACAGCATTGACCGAGCGGGTTAAACAACGCTATATTTTGATAGTTCGGACTTTTAGGGACGCGGCCATACCCGTTATGTTAACTTTTATTTTTTTTAAATATTGCTTTAGGGGAAAAATGCGAAAATATATATTTTTTTTGGAACAGTATAAAAAAACGTTAACTATTTTTTCCTTTTTTTTTTTTATCAGTCCCCCTAGGGGACTTGAACCAGCGATCGTTGTATCGCGTGCATGATATACTGCAATACTAATGTATTGCAGTATATATCGTGATAGAGGCAGGGCTTCAAAGGAGTACAAAGATGGCAAACCAGGCTGCCATGACAACCATCCGCACCCCCCGATCACATCGTGGGGGGGGGGGGTCGATGGTGCGTTGGAGGAGGTCATGATTGACCGTGGCATGTAAAGTGTTAAACAGGCGGAATCAAAGTGATTTTTGATTCCACCTATTGCAGTGAGGTGTCGGCTGTATAACAACAGTCACCCGCTGAGTATGGAGCGCGCTCAGCCCGTGAGCCCGCTCCATGCTTCCCTTTAACGACTGTCGCGTACTAGTACGTGATATGTCGTTAAGGGGGTCAAGGCTTGATACGAAGGCGGCGATACATAATATGTTAGTCTTTTTTGCGGTTTATACTTTTACACATTATCGCATAATTCTAAGAGCCATAACTTGCTGGACAGTAGGAATTTTTTTTAAATTCTTTTTGGGCAAAAAATATATAGTGGGATCAGAGATGAAAAAAATGATGTGCCTATCTCTTGATCTATCCCGCTGGTTGAATGAGACGTGCTTCTCTCTGATAGTCACGTGCTGCATCTGAGGCCACCATAATGCATCAGATTAACCATCGCTGCTCTGGACACTATATACTAAACATACAATACTACAACATTCTTATTTTTTTAATATTTCTGAATGACTCACCGTTATTTTTTTTCTTGGTATTGAATGAAATCAAAATCCCAATTAATCTGGGAATTAAAGTCCCATAAGCATTGCATTACTAAGAGGAATTATATCCATGAAATAACGGAAAAATAACACATTTGGGAAGATTTGTACATTTTTGCCCACGCTGGTCCCTAACGGTTGACGTTTACCAAGCTTTCGTGTAAGAGGTAGATAGATATAACTAGCCATGTTGTTCATGGCAGATCTGGATACGATAAAATGTGGACTGCATGTATCTTGCCACCATATAAAACCTAAACCGCTGGCCTTGACACCCATAATGTTACATGGGATCTCTGGTTGTAATCTTTTTGCATGTAGCCTATAGGACAGTATGCATTATATGTCTTTTTTTGACCAAGTTGCTAACACAATTAAACCAATGTTTTCTCTCTTCATCTAGCCCAGAGAATACTCTGTCTAGGCTGAAAGTGACAAAGCTTCTAGGCCCAGGAGAAAATCAAATAACATTTCTCACTGTTGACATAAGTATAATTTTAGACGATCTTGTTATGCTGCCCTGTTTTCTTATCTGGGAAGAGTGAAATATGTGTGTGCAAATCATTCTCCTTATGTAGAGACGGAATCCTATACTCTAGTTGTATCCGCCGAGCTCCCAAGTATTACATGTTTGGTCAACAAGCAACAGTGGGTGGTCAGGCTGCAGCACAGGACAAGGCCCCGCTGTGCGCAGGAAAAATGTTCAAAGGTATTTAAGGGTGGTAAGGAAGTCTGACAGGCTTCAGAAAGTCCCGAGGCTACGAATCAGAATTCCTTCTCACTATTGTAGGTTGTGAGAAAGCTCAGTATGAGATACTTCGATGAAGAGGATGCACATCTTCATCTGCATTCACATCTGCCTCCACACACACACTGCTTTTATATAGGAAACTTCCAGTATTTGAATGAATGTAGGACTGGAGAAGACTTTTCCATGGCATCCTAGTGTACGCTATTCTCTACTTATCTCGCATCTATACTATGATTCTTTGGAAGGATACGTTTTTTACTAGCTTGCCTGTAGGAATACGCAAGCTTATTTTTTTTTTTTTTTTTTTAAAGATGGATATAAACTGAAAATTAAGAAATAATGTATATTTATGGCACAAGTTATCTGTAAACAAGTGACTCAGGGAACCTTCTTAGTAACTTTGTCATGTGCCGATACAGTCTTTAATAAAAAAAAAAACTACTAAGCTGCTGTTGGCATTGTTGCGGGTGCTCCTGCTGTTGTTGTTCTGCTACTTCTTGTGTGTTTCTATTTAGTACTCTGAATGCATAATGGTGTTCTGCTATAAGGGAACTGGGGTTCTGATTGTTTCATGAACACCTAAAAGAGGACCGGTCAACTCTCCTGACATGTCTGTTTTAAAGAGGTTTTCCAGTTTTATCTTAATAAAGCTTAGAGGGTAACTAAACTTTTTCAAAAAACTTCTGAGATGTCATAGTGACATGTCAGAAGTTTTGATCGGTAGGGGTCCGAGCGCTGAGACTCCCGCCGATCGTAAACGCTCGGTCAAGTACTGAGCTGCTTAGTTTCTGATCGGCTTTTCTCGGAAAGCTGGGCAATTGGTGTATGGGCTCAATAGAAAATCTATGAGCCCGTACACTACTTGCTTGGCTTTCCGAAGAAAGCCGATCAGAAAGGAAACTGCTCAGCGCTCATCTGGGTGCTTCTACCGGTTCATTTTAGCGATCGGTGGGGGTATCAGTGCTCAGACCCCCATCGATCAAAACTTCTGACATGTCACTATGACCTGTCAGAAGTTTTTTGAAAGTTTAGTTACCTTTTAAAGGGAGGATTCAGGATACCAAACCACCTCCAACCTGTTGTCCAGGACGGTAATAGGTTGACCATGATGACCTTGTGTATTCTGGCCGATGCAGCATAATGTAGAAAAAGAACTTTGAAAACCGCACAAGCTATATGCAAATGATCTGTAAAGAGCTGTGGCGGTGGTGCCGCTCCTACATACAAGAAAATATATGGTGGTGTGCCTGGGTAAACATCTGCAGCCCCTTCGTTTAGCTGGTCCACAGTCTGCTGGTCTAACCCTGTGTCGGCAGCACATTCCCTGTTTACACGGGGAGATGTACTTCCGACAAGTGACCAATTTTTGGGCTGCTTAAAAGATCCGATCAGCTGACAAATGAGCGTCTGCTCGCTTGTCAGCTGATCGCTGCCCTGTTTACACAGGGCAATGATCGGGAATGAGCGTTCTTACGAGCACTCATTTGCCCGATCATTGGCCCATGTATAAGGGTCTTTAGATGTAAAGTGAATGTCCGCTTTGAAATTTTAAGTCCAACATTTTGTATTTTTAAGTTTCTTAATATATATTTACAGCTTTATCTTTTTGAGAGCTAATATGACATTAGCCTTTATTTTTAATTTCTTATCACTTTTGGCCCAAATTTGATTTGACAAAAAATTTCTCATGACTTTTATCCTTCGCATAACCCAGATATGTGAGTATTTTGACTGTGTTCTGCGAGTTCTTAGACTCTTTGCATGGTTGTACAGATAACATTACACTTGAGAAAAGTCTAGCAGGCCGACATACAAAATAATTTACAGTAAAAGGGTGAATTTGGGTATAAGAGAAGGTACAAGTCACACATGCAGAGACAAACTAAACGGTAAAAGAATAATATGGTTATTACATAGTTATTATAGCTTAGTATTGTAGAATCGGAAGCAAAAATCTAATATGTATATGTTTGCTAGATACAGATTGTTCTAGTTTACATTGCCTCTATGGCAATGCTTGACTTTATATTGGTGTTGTGTCGCCCTCTAGTGACATATTAAAATATCACTAGTTACACGCATCCATTGCAGACGCTGGTTCTAGGGCAATGAATTTTTATCGAGAATTCTCCCTCATTACTGTTGTACACTTGCTCAGTCATCATATAAGCAATTGGCAATGAGTAAACCTCTATTGTAGGAGCTGTCACAATGTTTTTGTAAAGCGTAATGCAGCTGTACTGTCTTGCAGTTTACATTATTCAAACATTTTAATAGGTACAACAAGGTTATTGTTATAATTTTGAAGGGAATGTACAAAAGTCCAATTACTACGATATGTAAATTTGGTATTTAAAGGTAATTTTAATATATTCTGGTTACCATATAAATATTGTCAAATAGATTTAAATTTGTGATTCTGTGGAAGTAAATGTTGTTGTTTTTTTGTACTATAATGCTATGATTTTAATAATCAAATTATGTAAATGTTATCTCTTTTAAAGGGAGTACAATTCTTCAAAGTCCAATGCTTGACATCGACAGTGATGGACGTCCATCTCCAATTACTCGGCTCAGCCACACAGCATCATTGAAGAGAGGAAGCAGTTTCCAGTCTGGACGAAATGACTGTAAGAGTGGAGGAGATGGCTAGATTAAAAGCAAGGGTCATTTCAGCGGTTTCCAATATGGGATACCTAGCGAAGTGTACAGGTCCTTTATAAAAATGAAAAAGGGAGACCTCTAAAACTATATAAAGTGCTTTTATAGTGGATATTGGAGTTCTAAAATCTCAAGAGTGAAACCCTTTTTTCTGCTGGGACTCCTTCAAGCATAACTTGTATAGGCAACAAAAAACATTTGGGGCTCCTATCTTTCCTCGACACCAATTTACGAAATGCAAAAAGAAAACCCTAGAGAATCTTTGCATTCCCCTGTTTCATTTTTTAGGGCGAAAAAATATAACCAGACCTTTTTAACCCCTTGCAGGGGTTTTCCAGAACCGAGAACTTTTCGGAATCGCCGGCCAGCGCTCTGGCCGAGGATTCCCCTCCTAGACGGATTCCGTCTCTCCATCCCCGCTGTAGATAGTGCCACCCACCTGCAGATAGCAGCAACCCCCCCCCTCGTAAAAAAGTTGCTTACCAATTTAGACTTCATTGAAATTCTTCCACCGTTCCCTACCGCTGAAAATCTGAAGCTGAATGTCAATCATATAGACATGATGACATGCCATTTTATACTGACCTCATGTCCATGTGGTGACATGAAATAATCAAGTGTCCACATTCGCCATGTACCATGTGTACTCGCTGTATGCACATCTATACACGTTCGTATGCAAGTTACATCACTTGAACATAATGTCACCATAGTGCTGTATTTATGTACTGAGCTTGGTTCTGGTACTGTATGTATGTACCGAGCTTGGTTCTGGTGCTGTATTTATATACCGAGCTTTGTTCTGGTGCTGTATTTATGTACTTTGCTTTGTTCTGGTGCTGTATATATGTACTGAGCGTTATGTACTGAGCTTTGTTCTGGTGATGTATATATGTACTGAGCTTGGTGCTGTATTTATATGCTTGGCTTGGTTCTGAAGTTTTATATATGTACTGAGCGTCTCTTTGGTGCTTTATTTATATATGTATTGAGCTTGGTTGTTATAATGTATATAACTCCAGAAATATATATAATTTATAGCACCAGAACCAATCTCGGTACATATATTCAGCTCAGTACAGAGATTATTTGCAAATTCAGTTTAACCCCTCCCATATAAGTTTGTACGGCATAAAACTACAGCTCCCAGTATAGTCTGAACAATGGTAAGGATATGCTGGGTGTTGCCGTTTCACAAAAAAAGAGCAATACACCCATCATCTCGCTGCAGATCATATAGTGACTATAGTACTGATCAGTCACAGGGAGGGTAAACGTACATTTAGTGACTCACAGGGGACGTCGTCTTAGATTGGAGTCGTTCTTTTTCTCTGTCCTTTTCTATCCAGTCCAGACCTCTATGATGACGCCTCCTTGCCACAACCCATTTCTGCAGTGTTTGCCGCTCAGATGCGTTCGCCTGCTCACTTTTCTATTCCTGCACCTATAAACGAAGATAAAATTCTCATGGTGCCACACTCTATGCCCCTGAATATAATAGTGCTACATACTGTGACCCTGAGTATAATAGTACCATACACTGTGCCACTGAATATAATAGTACCATACACTGTGCCCATGAATAAAATTGTGTCAAACACTGTAAAGTAATGCATCACACACACCGTGCCCCCTGTAGAGAGTGCCACTCATAGAGCACTTTGCAGATCATGCCCTTCATGGAGCTTTCTGTAGATAGTACTCCCCATAGAGCCCTCTGTAGATAGTGCCCTCATAGAGTCCCATGTACAGTAGATAGTGGCCCCTGTTGATAGTGCCCACTGTAGGCTACAGGATGTAAATACTGCCTCCTGTAGATAGGCCCCTGTAGAGTCCCTTGTAGATAGGGCCCCCTATAGAGTCCCCTGTAGATAGGGTCCCTGTAGCGTCCACCTGTAGATCGGTCCCCTGTATATCGTTTCCCATGTATATAGTTCTCCCTGTAGCATTCCCTGTATTGTCCCCTGTAGATAGGGCCCCCTATATAGTCCCCTGTAGATAGGGCCCCCAACACTGCCCGCTGTAAGAAAAAAATTTATTCTTACCTGTTCCCACAGGCGTCCTCCAGCGACGACAGGCCTGATACAGTGGAACGAAGCAACCGACTGCGTCATCGCTAAAGCGCTGAATGGCGAGGCATCCTGTGCCTCGCCAGGGCAGCGCTAGGCAAATCAATTGTATCCGCGTCCAAAGGACGCAGATACAATTGAGTGCAGGAAACCAGTTCCGGGTTCCCAGTTTTGCGAACCGGCCAAGTCCCACCCCTGTATATGGCCACGTCTTTTTTGCAGCGTGGATCAGGGGGAGAATTTTAATGACGTTTACATAGTTAAGTATTTTTAATGCTATTTTCGAAGAAAACTTTTTCCCGGAAAACCTTTCTAATGACTAGAGCTATTTTAGAGCATTCTCGTGGAGGCAACCTCATTCATTACTCCCCATTGGGAGGCATATGGACATCATAGTGAGGGATCTAGCACCTGAGATGGGTGGATTTTAATACTAGATTTCCCCCGCACTGTTATAGATGGGAGAGCCATGTCTGCCAAACATGTCTCCTGCTACAACCGCTGTTCGCTATGGTTTTCTGAAGGACCCGTAGTTGATAAACAGGCCAGCTTCAGTTTAAAGCTATATATATCTTTTATTTCCATGGCTATACAGGGTTTGACATGTTTTTATGAAAGCTAAAACTTTATAGCCATAAATCTTTTAGACAATGTATCTAAAATTAGCTAAAAGAATATAATATTTAACTATGTAAAGGGGCCCCAAAACATACACTAAGGCCCTATTCACATCTGCGTCAGGCCATTCAGTTGTTCTGCTCTGTCGGGAGCAGAACAAGGGACTAATGGAAGCAACGGTTCTGTTGCACCACGAACAACACCAGCGGCCGACAGAATTTAATGGGTTCCGTCAACTTTCTGTCGGGGTGTCTGTGGTTTTACTGGAAACAATAGCTCCGCATGCTGCACTATTGTTTCCGGTAATCTCTGCTGGAGCTACGTCGGAGGCCCCTAATGGAGCCTCTAACGCAGATGTGAACAGGCCCTTAGTTTGATATTTGTCCGTTTTGCAAAAACTTCTGATATTTCTGTATTAAAGGTGAAGTTGTAAACCCTTGCACCATGTTCTGTTCATGGAGAATTACAAATAAGTACTCGTTTAAAGTTATCTGCTCTTCATTGCCATTTAGACACAGTAATCGTTCTTTTTTGCAATATGACCATTGACAATTGCTAATATACGCACTTTTTTATTTTTTTTCCTCCCAGCTTGGAAATATAAAACACCTCCTCAAGCAGAGTTTGTGGAGAAATTAACGAAAGTAGTGGTTTCCCAACTTCCAAACTTCTGGAAACTCTGGATATCATATGTAAACGGAAGTCTTTTTAGCGAGGTATTGTAAAAGACGTGTGATGAAAGTCATGGGATTCTTAAGTTCTTTGTGCTTCTTTAAAATTAAAATGTGCAATTTTTGATAAATGAAATGCCATTTTAATAAGCTATTTGTAGATATTTTGAACTAAAGATGGTGATAACACTATGGACCTTTTAAAGGTATTTCAGTTAACTATAAGAATAGACATTTTTGGCAGAGAACAGGATATGGGGGGGAAAAAAGCTGTACACAGCATTATTATTTTTGGTCACACTACTTTTGTGGCTATGTAAACCTTTTAAATTTAGTTGTTTGTTTGTTGTTTTTTTTTTTAAATGTCTTTCAGTGTGTTTGGTGCAACTTTCTAAATACTTTTTGTTAAAAATTATTTACAGCTGCTTTGTATCATGTATACAGAGCAGCTTCATCTTGCGCTGAGACCTGTATCCGTCAGGCCAGCGGGACTGACTGGTTCAGTGTCAGCGGGTCCTCCGTGTTTCTGACACGCAGGATCGAGCTGCTATCGATCCATTTTAAGTTCATAACTTAGACATAATAGATAAGTTGGATCAGGACCCGCTGTCACTGAACCTGTCAGTGCCGCTGACCTGACGGATTCAGGTCTCAGCGCAAGATACAGCTACTCTGTATACAGGATACAAAGCAGCTGTATCTCAAAAAGTAAAAATAATTTTTAATAAGAAGCAATTAGAAAGTTGCACCAAACACACGGATACAGTTTTATAAAAAGAAAATATTTCAGGGTGTACATAGCCTTTAACATGCACTGAAGGGAATATTTTTTTTTTTACCTTTTTCTGTTTTTTTTTTTCTTTTCCTTTATTATTTGACCTTTAGTAACTATTCTCATGCTCTACCATTATCGGTTGCCAGTAACAACTGTAAAACAATTCAAAACTTTGCAGCTTATGATACTTTGCAAAGGCTCCTGTGAAATGTGGCGCACGTGCAGGTATATTGAAGACCGTTTTCAGTTGTAACTGGTTTCTGTACTGCATCCTTCTTAAGTCATGAAGTTGAAAAGTGAATCCGTTGGACTAACCACAGAACAGTTTGGTTATGTCTTTGCAGGAAAGGGTTACATTACTAATCTCTCATTATCTTAATTAAAGAATTGTAGAAGTTTCATACTGTGTTTACTTCCTAACAGACAATTTGCACAGACGTGCACTTCGCATTCTAATATATTTTATACTTTAGTCAATCTCTGTTCTTATGGTAACAAGTATTCTGTTGTCTGACAGATCAGTGGTATTTTGCTAAATGTTCAAACATATTGCGTGTACATCAAATATCTATCCATTTCCTTTACATAATATTTTTAGGACAACAGGAATATTGATATTACAGCTCAGTTGACTTTAAAGAGAACCTTTCACCTCCCCATACACGTCCAGCTGAGTGCAGCATGTACTGGGGAGGACTGCACAAACCCTGGGTCACTTTACATTTTTTTTCTACCTCCCTCCATTATTTAGATATCGGTGACGTTATATTTGGCGCCCGATATTAAAATAACCCCATGAACAGTCAACGGGGCGTGTACTGGCAAGGGGGCGTGTTACTATGGCTGCGACACTGTCCAATCCGATATGGACAGTGCCACAGCAGCCCGTCAATCACTGAGAATCAAGGGGAGCACGCTCCTCATGAACACACCAAACTTATAACTAGGAGTCCGCTGTATTCTTTGAGCACTCCCATTAGCCAAACCACAATTTTTTTTAATACTGTTTTGGCTATTAGAAGAATGGACCTGTCCCTGTATTATGTTGCAGAATATTTAGGTGACAGATTCCCTTTAATTCAATTTCCGCAGACAATTTTGGTTCTGTTAAGATGAATAGGAAATGAAGGAGAGCTACACTTGGACTAAAATATCCATGGGAGCTTTTAAATGCTTAGGTTGCCCATCCAGTTCCAATGGCTAGTTTATTAGCCCTTTCCTTTATTCATAAAGTTCACACTGCCTAAACTGCAAGATCACCTTTCAGAAAAGTTGTGTCCAATAGCTATAAAATATAAATATATACTACATTTTAATATATCTTAATTACATATTTCCCCTCCTTAGTCCTAGAAACAGGTGTATTTGTTACTGATGTACTTGGGTTCAGGACCCTCCTTTATTATCCAGGGTGAAGAGTAGCACTGTAGGGAAATTAAACACTTGTCAGGTTTACCTGCAGTTTCGGCCAGTTGATAGGATTCCCAGCAGGACACAATGTCATCTGTTTATCATGGGAAAACCCTTCTAATAAAATGGGATTGTCCAATACGCAGAACCCCTTAATGAATGATCAGGCCTGAATAGACCTTAAGCTACATTCACATGAGTGTGACAGATTTACGCGCGTAAATCTGTCCGTGTGCGTTGCGTTATGGCATCAGTGTGCTTTGCGAGTGGCATGCGTTTTTCACGCACTCACAAAGCAGTTTTTTTTTTCAATGGAATTGATGCGCAAAACACGCACAGCACACGGATGTGTATACATGTGCTGTGCGTGGTTTTCACGCACCCATTGGGCGCGTAGATGCAGTGAGTTTCACGCAATAGACTCTCGCTGTGTGAGAACTCCCGCATGTGTGATTTCAATGGGGCTATTCAATGGGGTCGTGTGCTGTTGCGTCGTTACTTTTCATTTTAAATTCCAGGAAGTGATAACTTCTTAACTGTATTCTAAACTTATAATGTGTTATTATACTCCTGTATGCTAATACATTATACTGTGTCACTATGACACAGTCTGCTGTTAGGGCAAAACATAGTGGGCCCTACCATCAGGCTTACAAAGCAGACCGCTCTGGGGTCCATTCTAGGGCTCCAGGACGGACTGCAGGGTGGTCCCCCAGTCCCTGATTGCATCATCGGGTTTCCAGTGACGCGATCACAGAGGGAGTCCCCTTTGATCATGCTGTGGTCACGGACGGTGGCAATCAAAGTGTTAAACATCTGAAATCTGAGTCTCTTGTGATTCCAGCTGTATTCAACAGGTTGCTCTAAGTACAGAAGCAGTCCGTTACAGCTTCTGCTTATGACATGACATTAGCGCACACCGGAGCGCTTATAAACCTTTTCTATAGCGAAGCCAAAAGACATCGCTGTAGACTTCGGACCTGCACAGCCTGCCGTCAAAAGACAGTGGGCGGTCGGTACAGGTTGATGTTGATTTAAAAAAAAAATTTTTTACAAATTTCTTATATATTCTATTTTGTAATCCTATTAGACTGCAGAAAAATCTGGTCAAATGGAAAAGTACAGGAAAAATACAAAACAAAGACCGAACGATTTTAAGGTAAGATGAAAATACTTCCAGTGTAACTATGTCTATCATAACACTGTGCTGATGTTCCACTTAAAGAAGAATTCCTGAAATCAAGTAATGCTACATTAGACTTGATAATAGGATATCAATGATGACAGGCCTTGATGCAGAATGGAAATATATAAGTATCCTTTGTTCTCAAGGAAAAAAACTAGTGCGAACATAAAATGGAAGTGTTGCTCGAAAAATACAATAATATTCTTGTTGTAAGTTTTCTAGGTTTTAAAATTAAATCTATAATCTGACCTGGTTGCTATGCACAGCTACTTCACTTTTTTGTCTGGACTAGTATCTATTAAAGGAACACTAAACCTATAACTGAATGATAAAAGAAGATAAAGTTGCTCACACTGTTTGTCAGGCTGCAGGATTCCTGCGTGTTCATGAAACAAGCAGTCTTGTAGAAATCATGCAGAGGGGTTAATTTTCTGCTCATCAGTTCCATTTTTAGGCTGGTGAATGGCGGAAGAGGCGGGTCTTTGAAAAAGGGGAGGGGCTTAATCTGTGTGTTCTATGCAGACCGGGCAAGTCAGGGAGGCTCTGGCACCCATCAGTTGTCTTACAGCCAGACATGATTGTGAGGAGGAAGGGGGGGGGGTGACCTCCTGGGATACATAGAGAAGAACTCTATATATATATTTCTCATTATTAATTGTAAATATAAGACCAAAAAGGATCAAAGTAAAGGAAGAGAGGAATTGCTTTTATTTTTTTGTGCATTTTATAGGTTTAGTGTTCCTTTAAAGAGGTTCTCTCATCATAGACATTGCTGGCATATCGCTAGGCTATAATATCCATGTCCGATCAGCAGGGGGCTGACTTCTGTGACCCCTGCCGATCGCTAAGAGGCAACATAGTTTGCCCATTATAGTCAATAGCTGACCATGCAGTCAGGCAAAGCCAATGAGTTGAAGTGGCATAGCGTTTTACCGGCGCAGCTCTCACTTCATTCCAGCGCTTAGCAGTTGGACCCCTGCCATTCGGACATTGGAGCCATATCCTAATTAGATGCTGCCAATATCTATGCTGAAACAACCCCTTTATTAACAATCAAATTATTTTTTTGCTGTGTGCAAATGTACAGTGCTGTCAAAATGTTTTTGCCTTTTTCCCAATTTCTTCTATTTTTGCATATTTGTCACACTGAATGTTTCAGATCACCAAACTAGTTTTAATATTGGATAAATATGACCCAATTCAACTCAAGATGCAGTTTTTAATTGATGATTTAATTTATTGTAAAAACGGAATTGCCTCCTTAGCTATTAAATTAACCAGTTAACCAAATTCAATTGACAATTGGGTTCTATTTCACTACCACACCAATGCATAATTGCTGCCAGACATGTTGAATCTAAACATCACTTAAATAGAAGCTGTCTGGCAATGTGAAGCAGGCTAGAAAGTCACTAAAAGCAGCACGTGATGCCACGTTCTAAAGAGATTCAAATATAGATGCCAACCAGTCATTGAAATCCATTAGTCTGGAAGGAGTTACAAAGCCATTGCTAAGGGTCTGGGACTCTAGCGAATCACAGTGAGAGCCATTATCCTCAAATAGAGAAAACTTTGAACGTTGGTGAGACTTCCCAGGGGTGGCCGGCCTCCCAAAATTTTACCATGCACGCATCAACGACTCATCGAGAAGGTCACAAAAGAACCCAGACGAACATCTAAAGAACTGCAGGCCTCACTTGCCTCAGTTAAAGTCAATGTACACGATTCCACAATAAGAAAGACACTGGCAAAAATGGCATTAATGGGAGAGTTGCAAGGCACAAACCACTGCTGACCGAAAAGAACGCACCAGCTCATTTTGCCTTTGCCCAAAAACTTTTAGATGACCCCCAAGACTTTGGTATAATGTTCTATGGACTGATGAGTCAAGGGTGAACCATTTTGGAAGACATGGGTCTCGTTACATCTGGCGTCAAGCTAACATCACATTCCACCATAAGAACATTATACCAACAGTCAAACATGACTTCAATCCCATTGAGATGCTGTGGCAAGACTTTAAACGGGCAGTTCATCCTCGAAAAACCTTTTAAATGTAGCCGTATTAAAACAATTCTGCTAAGAGTGGGCCAAAATTCCAACACCGCGATGTAAGAGACTCATTGCAATTTATCGTAAACATTTGATTGCAGTTTTTACTGCCAGGATTGCACAACCGGTTACTAGGTTTAGGGAGCAATTGCTTTTTCACATGGGTGATATAGGCTTTGAATAAATTTGTATCCTCAATAAATGCAATGATCATCTAAAAGCTGCATTTTTCTATTTACTTGTATTGTCTTCATCTTATATTAACCCCTTCCCTCTTTGGCCACTTTTGACCTTCCTGACAGAGCCTCATTTTTCAAATCTGACATGTTTCAATTTATGTGGTAATAACTCCGGAATGCTTTTACCTATCCAAGCGATTCTGAGATTGTTTTCTCGTGACACATTGGACTTTATGTTACTGGCAAAATTTGCCCGATACATTCAGTATTTATTGTGAAAAACACCAAAATTTAGCGAAAAATTGCAAAAATTAACATTTTTCTCAATTTAAATGCATCTGCTTGTAAGACAGGCAGTTATACCACACAAAAATGTTGCTAACTAACATCCCCCATATGTCTACTTTAGATTGGCATCGTTTTTTGATCATCATTTTATTTTTCTAGGACGTTACAAGGCTTAGAACTTTAGCAGCAATTTCTCACATTTTCAAGAAAATTTCAAAATGCTATTTTTACAGGGGCCAGTTCAGTTGTGAAGTGGCTTTGAGGTCCTTAGATATTAGAAACCGCCAATAAGTCACCCCATTTTAAAAACTGCACCCCTCAAAGTATTCAAAACAGCATTTAGAAAGTTTCTTAACCCTTTAGACATTGCGCAGGAATTAAGGCAAAGTAGAGGTGAAATTTACAAAGTTCATTATTTTTTTCCAGAAATTCATTTTGAATCCATTTTTTTTGTACCACAGAAGGTTTTACCCAAGAAATGCAACTCAATATTTATTGCCCAGGTTCTGCAGTTTTAGGAAATATCCCACATGTGGCCGTAGCGTGCTACTGGACTGAAGCACCGGCCTCAGAAGCAAAGGAGCACCTAGTGGATTTTGGGCCTCCTTTTTATTAGAATATATTTTAGGCACCATGTCAGCTTTGAACAGGTCTAGGGGAACTAAAACAGTGGAAACCCCCCAAAAGTGACCCCATTTGGGAAACTACACCCCTCGAAGAATTTATCTAGGGGTGTAGCAAGCATTTTGACCGGCCAGTTTTTTTGCAAAAATTTTTGGAACTAGGCCATGAAAATGAAAATCTACATTTTTTCAAATAAAATGTAGGTTTAGCTAATTTTTTTTCATTTCCAAAAGAACTAAAGTAGAAAAAGCACCACAGCATTTGTAGAGCAATTTCTCCCGAGTAAAACAGTACCCCACATGTGGTAATAAACGGTTGTTTGGACACACGGCAGGGCTTAGAATGGAAAGTGCGCCATTTGGCTCTTGGAGGTCAAATTTAGCAGAAATGGTTTGCGGAGGCCATGTCACATTTGCAAAGCCCCTGAGGTGACAAAACAGTGGAAACCCCCAACAAGTGACCCCATTTTGGAAACTATACCCCTCGAGGAATTTATCTAGGGGTGTAGCAAGCATTTTGACCGGCCAGTTTTTTTGCAAAAATTTTTGGAACTAGGTCATGAAAATGCTAATCTACACTTTTTCAAATAAAATGTAGGTTTAGCTAATTTTTTTTCATTTCCAAGAGAACTAAAGTAGAAAAAGCACCACAACATTTGTAGAGCAATTTCTCCCGAGTAAAACAATACCCCACATGTGGTAATAAACAGTTGTTTGGACACACGGCAGGGCTTAGAAGGGAAAGAGCGCCATTTGGCTCTTGGAGCTCAAATTTAGCAGGAATGGTTTGCGGAGGCCATGTCGCATTTGCAAAGCCCCAGAGGTGACAAAACAGTGGAAACCCCCAACAAGTGACCCCATTTTGGAAACTATACCCTTTGAGGAAATTATCTAGGGTATAGTGAGCATTTTGACCCCACAGGTTTTTTGCAGAAATTTTTGCAAGTAGGCTGTGAAAATGAAAATCTACATTTTTTCAAATAAAATGTAGGTTTAGCTAATTTTTTTTCATTTCCACAAGGACTAAAGGAGAAAAAGCACCATAAAATTTGTAAAGAAATTTCTCCCGAGTAAAACAATACCCCACATGTGGTAATAAACGGCTGTTTGGACACACGGCGAGGCTGAGAAGGGAAAGTGCGCCATTTGGCTTTTGGAACTCAAATTTAGCAGGAATGGTTTGCGGAGGCCATGTCGCATTTGCAAAGCTCCTGAGGGGACAAAACAGTGGAAACCCCCAACAAGTGACCCCATTTTGGAAACTACACCCCATGAGGGAATTATCTAGGGGTAGAGTGAGCAGTTTTACCCCACAGGTTTTTTACAGAACTTATTGTAACTAGGCCGTAAAAATGAAAATCTACATTTTTTCAAAGAAAATGTAGGTTTAGGTATTTTTTTTTCATTTCCACAAGGACTGAAGGAGAAAAAGCACCACAACATTTGTAAAGCAACTTCTCCCGAGTAAAATAATACCCCACATGTGGTCACAAACATCTGTTTGGACACACGGTAGGGCTCAGAATGGAAGGAGCACCATTTGGATTTTGGAATGGTTTCTGGGTGTCATGTCATATTTGCTGAGCCCCTGTAGTACTAGTACAGTGGAAACACCCCAAAAGTGACACCATTTGGGAAACTGCACCCCCTGAGGAATCATCTAGGGGTATAGTGAAAATTTTGATCCCAAAGGTTTTTTGATGAATTAATTAGAATTAAGCCATGAAAATGAAAAATATTTTTTTTTTCCAACAAGATGTAGTTTTAGATACACATTTTTCATTTTTACAAGGAATAGAGAAGAAAAAGCACCCCAACATTTGTAAAGTAATTTCTCCCGAGTACGGTAACACCCCATATGTGGTTATAATCGACTGTTTACATATATGGGAGAATTCAGAAGAAAAGGAGCGGTATTTATCTTTTGGAGCGTAGATTTTGCTGGAATGGGTTGCGGATGCCATGTTGCATTTGCAAAACCCCTGATGTACCAAACAAAAGTGACCCCGTTTTAGAAACTACACCCCTAAAGGCATTTATCAAGGGATGTAGTGACAATTTAGACTCCGCAGGTGTTTTTCAGAAATGAATACGCAGTGGATGGTGCAAAGTGAAAATTGCAATTTCTCCACTGATCTGCCCATTCACCGCACAAGATGTTGTGCCCCTAGAGAATCTTACCCCATAAATTGTTAAGCGGGTTCTCCCGGGCATGGTAATGCCTTACTTGTGGCCATAAATTGCTGTTTGGGCACACTGTAGGGCTAAGAAGGGAAAGACCGCCATTTTGAGCATGGATTTTGCTTGGTAATAGTTCTGTTTGGGGTTTTGCTGGTATTTCAGCTTATAATGTGGTGGCATATGTAATCTGTGCGGAGTACATCAGGGTATATGTAAGCTGTGAGGAGTACATCAGGGTATATGTAAGCTGGGCGGAGTACATCAGGGTATATGTAATCTGTGCGGAGTACATCAGGGTATATGTAATCTGTGCGGAGTACATCAGGGCATAATAGGAGGGTATAATCATGGGGTAAATAATACAATTATCCATAGATGTGTGTTACGCTGTGGAGCGATCCGTTATGCACAGGCCGGCGTCACACTGATAAACGGTTTTCTTTCTTATCCCCCTTTTGTAACGCTCTGCACCTTTTGGGGACATTTTCTCCTTCGTAGTTTGGGAAATATTGCTGGGAAAGTTTTGCGCTGGTATAATACGGGCGCCCTCGCTTCCAGCGGATGTGCTATGTCCATTCCCTTTCCTAGTTCCTAAATACTATGGCCCTGAAACTGAAGGAATGTTCCCCTCCGGCCTGCGCATTGAGATGTTTTTTCATCACCGCATTACTAGTGCCGTAACTTTTTTGTTTTTCAGTTGATTGAGCGGTGTGCGGGCTTGTTTTTTGCGAGACGGGCTGTAGATTTTATTGGTACCATTTTAGAACACATACGACTTTTTGATCACTTTTTATTTCATTTTTTGGTAAAGGAAATTACCAAAAACAAGCAATTCTGGAATAGTTTTTTATTGGTTTTTTTTCTCTGCATCCACAGTGCGCCCTAGATTACATGTTAGCTTTATTCTGCGGGTCGATACGATTACGGCGATACCAAATTTATATAGTTTTTTTTATGTATTGCAGCTTTTGCACAATAAAATCACTTTTTTTATAAAATCATTTGTTTTCTCTGTCGACATATTCTAAGACCCATAACTTTATTATTTTTGCGTGCACAAAGCGGTGTCAGGGATTATTTTTTGCGGCACGGATTGGCGTTTTTTATTAGTACTATTTTGGAGTAAATGTGACTTTTTGATCACTTTTTATAGCATTTTTTGGAAGGAGATGTGACCTAAAAACAAAGATTCTGGCGCTGTTTTTCATGGTTTTTTTTTACCGCGTTCACCGTGCGGGATAAATTACATAATAGTTTTGTAGTTTGGGTCGTTACGGACGCGGCGATACCAATTATGTATAGTTTTTTTTATTTTTACGGTTTTTCCCATAATAAAAGACTTACTATGGGAAAAAAGTCAGTTTAGCTTTATTTTTATTTGAAATGTGTGTGTTTTTATTGTTTTACCACATTTTTATTTACTTTTTTTTACTTTTTTTACTTGTCCCACTAGGGGACATGAGGGCCTGATGCCCCGATCGCTACTCTAATACACTGCACTACATACGTAGTGCAGTGTATTAGCGCTGTCAGTTATTCACTGACAGCAAGCCTATGAGGACTCGCCGCAGGCGGGTCCTCATCGGCTCCCGTACAAGGCAGACTCGGACGCCATTTTCTGGCGTCCGATTGCCACAGCAACCCAGCGATTGCATCACTGGGTTGCCGATCGGGTGAAAACCTATCAGATGCTGCGCTCTATTGAGCGCAGCATCTGAGGGGTTAATCTGCCGGATCGGAGAGTAGCTCCGGTCCTGGCAGTTACAGGAGGGTGCCAGCTGTATAATACAGCTGTCACCCCGCGGTGATGGTGCCGGCTCTGCTTCGGAGCCCGCACCATCACTGCGCCGTATATATACGGCGCTTTGCGGGAACCACCTCCCGACAGCGCCGTATATATACGGCGTATGTCGGGAAGGGGTTAAAATTTGTTGGATGAAACCTTTAGGCCTCATGCCCACTTCAGTTTTTGTCACTGATAGCACCCTGAACCCATTCCTTTCAATGGGTCCATGCACACTTCCGTTATTTTGACGGATCCGTCGCTCCGTTCCGTCAAAAGTAGAGCATGTCCTACTTTTGTCAGTGATTCAGTTACCGTGGGGGCCCATAGGAGGCAATGGGTTCGTCAAAAAAATGGACGGCACAAGGAAGGCTTCCGTGTGCCGTCCATTTTTGACGTATCCGTTGCCCTAGCAACGGCAGGGCGTGCCAAAGTTCACAGTCTGGGACATGTGACAAGTTCAAATAAAGTTAAATACCGTCCGTTTTTTTAACGGAAACACGGAAGCCAAACAGGAGCACAACGTCCGTTTGAAACGGAAACTCAGAATGGACACGGAGTACACACTGATACGATACCGGACACACGGATCCGTGAGAAACGGCCGTGAAAACGGTGATGGAAGTGTGCATGAGGCCTTAAATGTGGAAAAAATTGCAAAGATACAAGAAATCAGGTGAGGAGCAAATACTTTTTCACAGCACTGTAGGTAAAGAGGAAAGGGACTTGCATATATGATGCTTTGACATTGATTTACCAAATGCATGGAACCAAGGCCTTTACAGTATGCATGTAAGGAATATGCAAGTTCCTATGTAATAACAGATTTTTTTCAAGTGCTTTTCCACTTGCCTTTAGTCAGCAGGCTGCTTTAAAGGCTATGTAAACCTTTTAATGGTATTTTAATTATTATTATTATTTTTTTTAATAATACACAGGTCAGTCAGTGTGATTGGTGCAACTTTATAAATTAGTTTGTTTTTTTTAAATTATTTTTACTTTTTAAGATACAGCTGCTCTGTAATCTCTATACAGAGCAGCTGTATCGTTCGCTAAATCCTGCTCCCGTTTGGTCCGCCGGACTGTCTGGTTCAGTAAAAGCAGGTCCTGCATGTCTGACACGCAGTATCCACCTGTAATCTATCACATCTAAGTTTATAACTTAGATGTGATACTTTACAGGGGATCCTGCATGTCAGAGACTCACAGGACCCGCTGACACTGAACTCGTCATGTCCGCAGGACTGACTGATTCAGATCATAGCGAAAGATACAGCTGCTCTATATACAGAATACAGAGCAGCTGTATCTCCAAAAAGTAAAAATAATTTTGAAAAACTATTTATAAAGTTGCACCAATCGCACTGACTGACCTTTTTATTAAAAAACAAATGCCATTCAAAGGTTAACATAGCCTTTAATTTACAAACAATCTATTTAACTACTTTCCCTGAAGAAGCCAGCTCCCATGCAACGCATGCATTCTTCACTCCTATTTATTTAAATGGGGGATATATTGACATGACTCATTGAATTCTCCAAGTATAAACTCCTGCACGTGACCCCTTCTGACATGTCTCAATGGTCTTTCATTTTAATGCATAGCATACCTGTAATTTGGTCATTTATTTTCTGTGTCTAGAAAATGATACAAGAAGTGATGCAGTGTTTGGTGAAGCTTATCCGTGGAGCTTTACTCCCAAGTACTCTTGGTCAAGAAGATGTGGCAATTTATGGAGGTTGGGGATCAAAGGCTGAATTATCTGGAGCTTGGTTAGCTCATGTTGTTCAGACAGTGAGGTAAGCTGGGTATGATATTTACACTATATAGACAAAAGTATTTGGACACTTCCTAATCATTGTATTCAGGTGTTTCATTCAGTCCCATTTGCCACAGGTGTATAACGCCCCTAGCCATGCAGTCTACCTTTACAAATAATTGTGAAAGAATGGTTTGCGCTTTGCGGGAACAGTTTGGGGATGGCCCTTTTCTGTTCCAGCACGACTGTGACCCAGTGCGTAAATCAATGTCCATAAAAACATGGTTGGGTGAGTTTGGTGTGGAAGATCTTGACTGGCCCACACAGAGATCTGACCTTTAACCCAATTGAACACCTTTGGGATGAACTAGAATGGAGATTGCGAGCCAAGCCCTCTCCCCCAACATCAGTGTCTGATCTCCCAAATGCTTTTCTGGATGAATAGGCACAAATTTGTACAGACACTCCAAAAATCTTGTAAAAAGCCTTCCCAGAAGAGTGGAATCTCTTTTAGCTGCAAAGAAATGACCAACTCCATATTAATGCCTGTGGTGATTTATAACGGGATGTCATAAAAGCTCCTGTTGGCGTTAATGTGTAGGTGTCCTAATACCGTACTTTTATCCTTCTAGTGTACCATGTTAGTCTTTTAAACATTTTGGATGTTTCTATGGCTCATTCGAGACCAAACGAAAATGTTACTAAAAATGCAACATTTTAAAGTACATTATTTTTTTTTTCAGGATACTCCCATTTAGGAAAAGCCAAACTAAAAGCCATGTAATGGGTCACCCCAAATTCCCTACATCATCCTTGTAGTAGTTCAGTATAGTGATATCCTCTGCTACACATGCCATAAGAGACTATCATGGAGAGTTATGTCTCTCTTATTCTGCTCCCACTCTCATGCTGTCATAAGTAGCCTCTACTCTCTTTTTTTTTGTTTTGGTTATCCTAATCTGCTCATGCGCAGTATAATCTTTATGCTCATTGTTCTAATCGGCACTACTGCGCATGCGCCGATTAGAACACGATCACTACAGTACGGGGCCAGGCGTTAACTTGCCTAGTACGCTGCTTGGTACCTGTCAATCAAAGGAAGCAGGCAGGGAGGGGCGTTGAACTGGGGAATAACAAGAGCATTTTTAGGATACGGTGACACCCTCTTTGCTCCAAAATTCAAATTTGCATAAATGTAATAAAGGCTTTTTCTCTTCAAAGGAGGCACTCTGGGGAAAAACATAACACACGTCAGAATCCGGTTCGCCGCATCTATAATAGCCTATTGGTAGTTCAATACGGACATCTGGTGACAGACTCCCTTTAAGCCAAAAATAATGCTAATTATTTAACCACAAAATGTGCGGAGTGTAACTGATGACAATTAACCCTTTCACTGCCAGAGATTACTAGACCTTTTACACCTCTGGTATCATGGATAATTTACATTATTTTGAAATGTACAGATAGAACCTGAATTATAAAATAAAAAATATATACTAAATCCCCATACCCATATAATTTTTGAAGGTAGACACCATGTCAAAATCCTACTCAGCACTTTATACACACTAGCGCCTTCATGTAATTTTACGTCAAAGTATACAATTGAAAAAATTATTAAAAATTAAAGAATCTGACCAAAGCAGAAAATTAAACGCCTTCTAAAAAAAAAACAAGTTCAAGATGTGCAGAGTTCATACAGTTTACCTATGTCTTTACATAATAACCATAAATGAAGATACCTAAAATCATCTGTTTTTAAGCTGGAAATTTTATAAAAGTAACAATTTAGGGCCAGTTCACATCAGCGTTGAGGGGTTCCGCCTGAGCTTTCCGTCAGGGGAACCCCACAATGGAATGGCAAACGGAAACCATAGCTTCTGTTTGAAACACCATTGATCTCAATGGTGACGGATAATTTGCTAATGGTTTCCGTTCGTCAGTCGACTACGCTATTGATTCCGTCAAAAAAACGGAACCCTTTCACAACGGTGACAAGCGGTAACCATTAGCAAAGTATCCGTCACCGAAGCTAAGGTTTCCATTTGCCTTTCCGTTGAGGGGTTCCCCCGACGGAAAGCTCCTACGGAACGCTTCAACGGAAAGCAACGCTGATGTGAACACAGCCTTATAAAAAAACAAGGATTACACACCTTGAAAAGTCAGTGCACCTTTAAATCCTATATATAACATGCTGTTTGCAGCCTTGACCACCATTGTATGAATTTGTGACCAGTAGAAATGAAAAACATTTTTTTATTAAAGCTTACATTCACATCCAAGCAGAAGGTCACATACAAAAACAAGGTAAAAATAAGACCACGGTGTGCAAAATGTTATTATACCACAAACATCTACATCAGCAAGAGCTTGATCTTTTAAAAAAAAATCTGAAACAGAGGCTATGCAACATTCGGCCTTCATCTACAAAATATGCTAAAAATATATCGAAAATTAAATTTCTGACTGACCCGATATGTATTAGACACTCCTCTCTCGTGATAATAGTTATCGTTATGACTGTAGCATGTAACTGGTATCGCTAGAAAAGTGGCCAGAGAATTTACACTAAAGGACAGTGTAGAATAGGGACAGTGTAAAATGTATAAACGTTATCAATGTTTGTTTGTGTGTTTAATGCGAGTGCTGGGTACGGCTTACTTGACGCCACGATCTTAATGTTAGTTAACGTCCCGGTTGTGGACTAAATAAATGGCCTATGAGCAGAGGGTTGATTAGATTAGCACATTTCCATTTCACTCCTTTTCTGGAGCAAAAAACTTCTATATGTGAAAAAAGTTCATTTTATCCCGCTCCGGGGGTCATCAAAGCCATACATGTACTGGAGGAGGATCACAGCTCCTCCTCTCCCTGCACATTGCCAACATGTCCCCCTGCTGCCCCTCCCTCTACTTGTTTACACAGACTAAAGTGGAAGCTGCACATCTTTGCAGCTCAATAAGACCAAGATCGCGACTGGCCTCAATCTGGCCTGAGCTAGGTCGATTTGTAGCAAGGACGTATCCGATAGGGAGTTCTTCCATGCCAGGGCACCCTTTCAATACGTTCTTGGCAGGAAAAGGGTTACAGGGGAAATGTCAGAATTTTGCTTTGGTTGGAGTTCCTAAGCTTGTACCTGTGACCGAAATCTCAGTGCAGCACCAGTGGTTTTGGGCAAGCCGTAGAGCTTTGCAGTCCCTTCTTTTTTGGAATTGCTGTTCACGGACACCTATTTTACCTATCTTTTAATAAAGAAACCTTATCCTAAATACTACAGACTCTAGTTCTTGTTTCCATTCTGATGGTTGCACCTGTCCAGGTCCATTTTTGCTAAGTTCTTTCCACCTATCTTATGCGTGGTCGTGATCGTTCGACTGACCACTATTTCTGCCAACTCCCGCATGCACATGCACGCTTGGCTCGGCATGTGTTTTAAATCGGGAGAAAGACGCTTTAAGACTCCTCTGGCAGCAGCTTATATACTTGCAAACAAAAGGATTGGGCATGTTGACATTCAGCAGCCCGATTCATTTGTCCCCCGACATCTGCCGTCGGGATGCCGTCATACACCTTAGATGGTCGACCGGTCCTAACCGTTAGATCAGCAATCAATTTTATTGACCTAGTTGAGGTTACTCTAGGACTGATTCTCATCTTAGATAAGTTTGTCTAC
Source organism: Rhinoderma darwinii (assembly GCF_050947455.1). Taxonomy (NCBI): domain Eukaryota; kingdom Metazoa; phylum Chordata; class Amphibia; order Anura; family Rhinodermatidae; genus Rhinoderma; species Rhinoderma darwinii. The sequence continues at coordinate 159,765,436 of NC_134691.1, read as the reverse complement.
AAACGCAAAAACTTATTTCCTTTGTTTTTGCTGCACAGATAACGGTTCATTGTTTATTTTTAATTCCTGTTACTTATTTTTTATAAATAAATGTTTTGGTTTTTTTAGGCATACGTATGAATCGCTAACTGCTCTTGAGATCCCCAATGATATCCTGCAATCTATACAAGACCTGATATTGGATTTGCGAGAGACTTGTGTCAAGGTCACTTTGCGGCATACTGCTGAAGGTAGAGAATGTGTGCATTCTATGAAGATAGATCTGCTTTTCCTTCAATGATATGTAGAGTTTGATTTTAGTCACGGTTTATAGATGAATTTAAACATGATTTACATGAGTAGAGAAAAATAGCGCAAGCATTATGATAGGCTAAAAAAGTATTGACACTTATTCTTGGGGGATACCCTTTTTTCTTATTTATCTATATATACTGACCACCATCCAATCACTACACAAGTATAAAGCCCTGAAACTGATGTTATGAGTTGGCAAGCAGATTGTGGTTTTGTGGACCAGTTAGTCATTACCTGTCTCATGAGAACACAAGTCAAATTCCATTCAAATCTAGAAGTGCAGCTCAACAGTATTGTGAAGATAAAAGAGGGGAAAATATTGGCTTACAGCTAAGATTTTTCAGTATTTATCAAAAAATATAAAGTTATGGTCCCTACATAGAAGCGGTTAATTATAGTTGCCTAAAACATAGTTGCATCAAGGTATACTTAGATAAAATATGCCATGTGCTGCTAAGTATAACTTAACTATAGAAGATATAGATAAGAGTAGATAAGTCACATTTATCATATCTGTGTCTCTGGTATGGGTGGAGGTGACTTGTGTCTCAATATGGATGCTGCTGCTAATATTTTTTTGCTTAACATTATACACTGAATGGCCAATTTTATTAGGTTCATCCACCCTTTCACAATTGAAGCTTCCCTGTATGGAAATTAGACAAGTCACTCCAGAGATCATCATAAAATCAAGTGAGCAAGTTTTTCCCGTGGATCAGTTTGTGTGAATCAACATTAGAATGGGAAAATCTAGCGCTATGAGCAACTTCAAATGAGACATGGTCATTGGCGCTAGACCACCCAGTGCAACTATCTCAAAAACTGCCAACCTTGTGTGGATTTTTTTCGTGCAACGGTGTCATGAGTATACCAAGAATAGTGTGATCATTCATTGAAATGGGATTCTGCGGACGTCAATAAGTCATCAACGAAAGGGTTCAAAGGAGAATGTTGAGAATCGTTCTGATGAACAGGCGGTTGACAGTCAAGCAAATTGCAGCCGAATACAATGCTGGCGCTCCAACTAATGTGGCTGAACGTACAACTCGTCAATCCTTATTACGAATGGGTTATAACAGCAGACCACCAGCTAGAGTGCCATTGCTGTCTAAGGGAAACAGAAAAGCAAGCCTCTGGTGGGCAAAAGAGTGCAAAAATTAGATCATTGATCCGTGGAAAAACATTGCCTGGTCAGATGAATCCAGATTTCTGTCAGTCAGAATTTAGCATAAGCAGCATGAATCGATGAACACTTTGTCAGGTGTCAACAATTTAGGCTGGTGGAGGTGGAGTAATGGTGTGGGGAATGTTTTCCTGGCACACCCTGGGTCCTCTGATACCTGTGGATGGTAGTTTGAATAGTAGGGCTTACCTAAGCATTGCGGCTAACCAAGTTCATGGTAGCTGTTTACCCTATAGCAGAAGGACGCTATAGTGGCAACTGTCCGCATAAGCCAATATTCATGCAGAGCGATTTTAACACCTAGTGAAATCGTTGAAATTATGAATTGGTTCAAAGGGGCAAAAGAGGTACAACACGGTACTAGATGGGCATGTCTAATACAGTGGCCATTCAGTGTATGTATAAGAGAGCTGGATTGAATATTCATAAGCAGCAATTTAAATTAAGAAACTGATGAAATTCAGTAGGACCAGTATGAGTTTTATAAAGAAAATAATTTCTACATAGAGTAGAATATATGCTAAATTTTTTTATTTTAAAATGAGTAGTCCGAATACATTTAGCGTTTGCTGGGAAATGCTCTTTTGTTTAATCACCGGCATGCTTGTTAATTTAGCTAATTGTTGCTTTTTCAGAGGTGAAGAAGTCAGCTGACAAAGAAGACTGGATGGTTGACAATGAGGGTTTAACTTCTTTGGTATGTTAATTCCTAAATGTTGTGCATGTCTTATAGCGTAATAACACGCCATGTCCTCCATTCTCTGGGCACCTCATTCACGGGGGGAGGGGGTGCAACATTGAGGGGCAGGGGTGAGAAGCAAATTGGCAAGGGCTCTGAGGAGAGGCAGGGTGGAGACAGCAGGTGGACAGGGACTCGGTCAGGGGCAGAGGAGAGAGACTAGGTGGTAGGGCTATGTGGGGAGGAGAGGGCTGGGAGAACAGAAAGTGGGAGGGAGGCCAGAGGGGAAAGACGAGACAGATTCTCTGTGGTGGGGCAGTGGGAGACAGTAGGTGTACATGGGCTCTGTCAGTGCGGTGGGGGGTGTCAATATAAAAAACATTTGCACTTAAGCTGCTTCCTTTGTCACCCACCAAGATGCAATTCTGGCTTCTGCTTCTGGCTCTTGCAGGCTCTCTGATTTTCCGCTGCCGTGGCGCACCTAGATTGGCGGGAACTGCCACTATAATGTAATGGGCCATACCGCTGGGACATTGCTCTGTGCATGCAAGGTCCTGATGCCAGCATCATACAGCGTCAGGATCTTGTATGCAGCATCAGGACCTTGTGAGCAAGGTCCCAGCAGTAGTTACCTTGGAAAAGGGAACGAGCCCCATCATAACAGGGCCGGTTCCTTTCTCCAAAGGTACTACTGCTGGGGCCCTGCTCAGAATTACTAAGAAACATGCAGCAGACAGGCCCCCTTTTTTTAAAAATCTTTATTGCCGGACCCCTGACGGCAGTACCAGCTGTACTGCCCTGATGACAACCTTATCTATTAATGTCATGTCTTTATATTTGCTGATTTAAGGATAGATCTAATACACTCCTCAACATTGAAATTGCAACACCAAGAAGGGCAAGCCGTAAGGTTATGCAAATCAAGGAAGTAGCAGGTGCCAATGTTTACATTTTCAAGCACCTAGCCCTAATCTGTGGCATGTGCGAGGGCATAAAAGCCAGATTGATAGCAAAGTGTTTTTTTTTAGCCACCTGAAACCTAAAAAATCAGAGCAAGTGGTGTAGGATGATTACAAGTTATCGCCACTTGTCGCAAACAGAGGGACAGAATTCTTGAACTGAGACACCTTGGTTTATCACTCCGGTAGATCGCTACGCACATGGGCCGAGATGTCAGCACTGTTCAACGTTGCGTGTCCCAGAGGTTTTGAGAACAACAACGAACCGGAATGACCAAATGGTGCGCGGAGGCGAACCTCTGCACAGACGGATCGTCTGATTGGAAGAATGGCGCGTAGTGATCCATTCTGTACTGCAAGTGAAATCGGACTTCACATCCCAAGCCTTGTCCGGCAACTAGTGTCGACACAAACTATCAAAAGGTGTTTGCATGACATTGGGCTATGAGCCAGATGTCCAGCTACAGGTGTTCCATTGACCACACACCTCCACTCTCAAAGGCTACCATGGTTCACAGCAAGACGGGAATGGAGGTCTATCCTCTTCAGTGATGAATCCCACTTTTGTCTCGGACGCAATAATAGCCGGAGATTGGTCTGGAGACTACGTGGGCAACGCCATTGAGGTCTTCTCCCCTAAACGTGCTACTATGGCCTGCAGCGTCTCCAGACTTGTGTACCATCATTCACATCTGGGACGTCTTTGGTCGGCAATTTCAAAGGGAGTTGCCAGCAGTCAATTTTGATAATTTGCGTGCCCAATTGCATTCAGCGTGGCATAACATTCCTCAGACAACCATTAACGCCTTAACGAACCTTGACGTAAGTGCATGTCAAGGTGCAGGGGGAGAAGTAAGGAGCACGCTCATGCGCTTAGCGCTTTCCATACGCTGCGGGTGTCAGTTGTGTATTAAAGCTAACACCCCTCACTAACGGCCAGGAACAGCGATTGCGCTGTTCCTAGCCGGTTAACCCCTCAAATGCTGCGGTCAATTGCGACCGCAGCGTCTGAGGCGTTAGAGAAAGGGGGATGGCCCCCTCTGACAGATCATCGGCACCCCCACAACGATGATGGTTGTCATAGCAGCCCAGGGGCCTAATGAAGGCCCCCAGGGCTGCCTTCACTCTGCCTCTATTAAGCCCTGCCTGTAACCCAGGGCTTAACAGAACCCGGTAAAAATTACTATACACTGCAATACATTAGTATTGCAGTGCATTGTACCAGCAATCTAATGATCGCTGGTTCAAGTCCCCTAGGGGGACTAATAGATTGTGTAAATAAAAGTTAAATACGTTTTTAGTAGTAAATTATTATTTTTTTAAAAAACCTTTTCTCATTTTTCTTCTGAAGTAATGTAAAAAATAAACACATTGGTATCGCTGCATCCGTAAAAGTCTGAACTATTACAATATAGCATTATTTAATGCACAGTGAGCGCCGTAAAAAGAAAAAATTAAAAATGCCAGAATGGCTGTTTTTTGGTCAACTTAGAGGTGAAGAAAAAATTTAATAAAAAGTGATCAAGAAGCCGTATATGCTAAAAAATGGTACCAATAAAAACCAAGCCCATACACCGTTCAATCGACAAAGATTAAAAAATTATGGCTTTCAGAATATGGAAAAAAATATATATATTTTTCTAATAAATAGTTATTGCTTTGTAGAAGATTGAAAAAACCTATATAAATCTGGTATCACGATAATCCTATTGACCAGCAGAATAAAGTAAATTTGTCGTTTTTACCGCACGGCGAAATACGTAAAAATGAAACCCACAAGAAAATGGAGGAATCACAGTTTTTTCCAATTCCAGCCCACATTTTTTCAGTTTCCCAGTACATTATATGGTACTTCAAATGGTGTTAATAGAAGCTACAAATCCTCCCGCAATTAAACAAGCCTTCGCACCATTCCATTGACAGAAAAGTTCTGGCTCATAGAAGGCGGAGAGTGTAAAATGAAAAAAAAAAAAAAAATGGCTTGGACTGTAAGGGGTTAATAACCTCATTGATAGATTGCCAAGGTACGTAAGAGCTATATTTCTGCACGTGGCGCTCATTCTCTATATATACTGAATAAAACAAGCTGTTTGGAATATTTCGAGTTCCAGTTTTTTTTTATCATTTGCATATCATTAACATGTCTATCGATTTCCACAATTCCAAGACTTTTTTTCTTCTTGGTGTTACATTTCGATGTTGAGGAGTGTATTCTACATTATTTCCTCCTCCAGTATCACAAGGCAATGCAGCTGTGCATCCTCTCACAGAAATAACTGTAGGACTAGCCGTACAATGTATATGTATTCTCTCTCTATATTAATATTTTTATAATATTTTAACATTTTCTAGCCATCGCAATTTGAGCAGAGTGTTACTCTGGCTCTGCAGTCACTGAAAGGTGTTATAGAATGTAAGCCTGCTGAAGCAAGTGTAAGTATACCGAGGCTCATACTTGTGCTTTAATGTGCATGCATTATTGTTTTCTTAGTTCCTAATGGACAAGTCAAAAGATACGGAGTCTTGTACAACGGCGCCCGACAGAGCCATTCCGTTATGGTTTTACCAGACAAAATAGCGCAGCATGCTGCGTTATTTTGTTCGCCATTTTTTACTGGATCTGCAACGTGGCTCCTAATGGAGCATCCGACACAGATGTGAACGATACCTTAGACAGCTGTTGGCTAAACACTCATTTGACTGACCTCTATCTCCCCCGACCTGCCAATAAACATGTTTATTTCAATGGGGCAAGAAGAATATTTTTTTTTCCTGGACATCTTCATCTTGTAATCCTGCCCTCTTATAATAATGAGATGCTGACGCTGCCCCTAATATACACAGCAGAAGATGTAAAGCGACCTCTACAGAACATATAGTGTCAGCCTGTTGTGATACTCGGGGGCCAGTGTGAAAACTGCAAGACTTCAGAATTTCCTTTTAAAGGCTATATACACCTTTAAAAATGTTGTTGTTTTTTAAAAAAAAAAAGTTTTATCTTTTTTGTCTAGTAGTCTACAATAACCAGGAGTTAATATTGTGATCGGCCAATTAACAGCTGATTGGACGTTAAAAAAATAAGTGTTCCCTTTCTCGAGACATTCTGGTGATTTGTGACTGAGCATGGCCACAGATAGTTGTAGAGCTGGTTGTGCGTACACAGTGGGAATTAGGAAGACGTATGAAAGAGGGATCCCAGACTTCCTGTAATGTAACTTACTCTCGTATCTTACTGTCATGTCAGAGGATGCTAAAATGAGAGAACCCCTTCTATACATTCAGTTTAAAGAGACGGTTCACCTTCTAACGCTACTTTACATTTTTCATTATTTAATGAAAAGTTATGCGACCTTTTAAAGTACTTTGAATTTCAACACTTTTAAGATCTTGGTTTGCTGTCCGTAATTTAGAAACATTCTTGTTCACATCCAATGGATCTTGTCCAAGTAACACAAGTGCGTGGCTCATTACAAAAGCTCTGATACACTGTAATGAGCAGTGCACCTTTATTTCAGTTGGATATGATCAGGACAGGTTTTCAGCTACTAGATTGTAAATAATATTTTTCTTTCACTGAAAAATTCTTTCAAAGAACTGATGTCCAAAATATATTGGAAAGTTGCATAAATTGTATTAACATAAAACCGGAAAGCCACAGAAGGCCTCGTTCACATCTGCGTTGGAAGCTCAGGGGCCTCCGTCGCAGATCTGGCCGAGATTACCGGAGAGAATAGCGCAGCATGCTGCCCTATTATCTCCAGTGAAATCACGGACATGCCGACGGATCCCATTAAAGTAAATGGGTTCTGTCGGCCGCTGGCGGTGTCCGTTATGCAACGGTAGCGTTGCTTACGTTATTCCCTTGTTCTGCTCCTCTGACTGAGCAGAACAACGGAACACACTGACGCAGGTGTGAACATAGCCTTAAATTATTTTGCAAATATATTGCCTTTGGAACATAGTTTGTATGGTTTAAAAATGTCCTTCAAGTGACTGTATGGGGTTAAATGCCATGGGGAATTGGTATTTTTGGGTGACGTTCCCATGTTATGCATTTTTTTTAAATAAAAATGTGTCAATTCATTTCTTATGTGCTATCTTATTGTATACAGTTTACTTTGTTGTTGTCTTTTCTAAAAAAAAAAATTTATTTTTTTTTTCTTTCCAAATACAGATTTTTCAGCAGCAGAAAGCACAGGACAACGTGTGCGCACTTTGCATTAACATAATCCAGGTCTGTAGTAATTATTTCAGTGTTAGGAAAACCCATTTTTTACATTAATTCACTGCGCGAGTTGTTCGCTAATATGACACTATCAATACAACAAATTTTACCAAAGTAACAACAGATTTGCTTGAATCAGCAATACAAATTTTTTTTTTTTTCTCAAATAAATCTACCTTCAAGTTCTTTAGGAGGATTTTTTATATATATATATTTTTTTTAATCTTTTGCAACAATAATTACTGCATATATTTAACTCTTTTTAAGTCTATTCTTTAAGTTGGTCCCATCCGGGTTTCAAACTCAGGTCCTGATGTATGGGAGACAGAAACACTAAGGGTCAGTTCACACTGAGTTTTTTTTACATGTTCTTTGAAGCGGAAACCGCGTCGGAAAACACGCCAAAAACCGGCCGAAAATGCCTCCCATTGATTTCAATGGGAGGCGGAGGCGTTTTTTTCCCACGAGCGGGAAAAAGAAGCGAGATGCCCTGTCTTCGGGCGTTTACGTCTCTGATCTCACATTGACATCAATGGGAGGCAGAGAAAGCGTATTTCGCTGCGTTTTTGCCCATCGGAGCTCAACGGCCGTGAGTGAAAAACAACGCGGCAAATGGCGTGCACATACCCTATCCGTGAACCTGGACGGCACTGTTATCTAGGAGAGACTTTCTCTGCCTAAAAACCTCAAAGAATCTTATTCAAAGGCATAATGTGCTTGTTTATACAGATATATTTCTATATGCCAGTATATAGTAGGCAGAAAAACGGGTGAAAAATAAGTTATATGGTTTGTTTGTTTTTTGTGAAGTTTTTAAAAAATTGCAGCGCAAAAACTATGACAAGAAACAGATATTTTCCAAACACTTTCTTAAATAACATCACAAAATGTAAATAACATATGTTACCATAGCAATACAATGAACACCTTATTAATGGCACAACTGCTTTTTTTCTGAATTTAACTCGTAATAAGACTTAATATAATTTTATCGCTTACTTATGTGTAAGGTAAAATGGCGCCTAAAAAAAATACAGCTTTTCTTACAACAAACAAAACCTCATATAGCGATGCGGAAATAAAAACGTGGCAAAGTTAAAAACAATCTGGCTAGCTATTAAAATATAACATTATTTATCCCACACCGTGAACGCCGTAAAAAAAAAAAAAATTGCTGTTTTTTGGTCACCTTTTTCCCAAATAAAATAGAATAAGAAGTGATCGAATAGTTGTATGTACTCCAAAATGGTGCCAGTAAAAACTACAGTGCGCTCCGAAAATAATAGTTCCTCATACCGCTTTATCGACAAAAACATAAAAAAGGTATGGCGCTCATATCGCGACACAAAACATATATTTTTATTTTTTTTTACAAATAGTTTCTTCTTTGTAAAAGTAGTACATTATAGAAAAATATATATACATTTTATATCGCCGTAATCGAATTGACTCGCAGAATAAAGTCAACATTTTGTTTTTGCCACACGGTTAATGACCTAAAAACGAAAACAAAAAAAAACATGAAGTAATCACAGTTGTTTTTTTTTTTCAATTGTACCCTACAGCAAATTTTTTTTTGCCATTCTCCAGTAAATTATATGGTCCATAAAAAGGTGCCATTAAAACTATCATCAAGCAAAAAACAAGCCCTCATATTGTTATGTCAACAGAAAAATATACAAGTAATGGCTTTTGGAAGGCAAGGAGGAAAAAACTAAGATGAAAAACAAAAATAATCGCTGCGACGGCAAGGGGTTAAACAATAGTGGGGGAGGTTTGGCTAAAGGGTCCTTGCAGAGCAGATACTGTACAGATTTACTGTATTGTGTGTACATATGTCCGTGTTATCAGATCACTGAGCGTGAGATTACGTCAGAGTCTGTATATAAGGTCTGACTGTTCAGTGAGCGGTTACTATTCTGTACACACGGCACAGTACATGCTCCTTCTACACAGCTGCCCTGCCAGGATCTATGACAAACAGCTAAGGTTCTCCTGCTACCCTTGATCTAGCAAAAATAAGCGTCTAATAGTACGAAAAATACAGTAATCTGGAATAATAACGCAGGTTACATGTATATGTGCTTCATCATTATTGATAAAACCTGTTATCTTATACTACACTTCTTTGTTTTTTTATAACCAGACTTTCATATCAACCCTTGAGTACCTGAGTAACAAACCTGATGGAGATGTGGATACAATGCAGTATGTAACGAATTATTGTAACTTTATTTTCTGCTAATAAAGCGACACATTTATACATGAATACACTCTGCATTTTATATATATATATATATATATATATATATATATATATATATATATATGTATATGTGGCGTAACAACCGCCATAGCAGTTGCTATGGGGCCCGGGGCATGGCGGCATTGCGTCGCTACCGCCATAGCGGCTGCTAGTGGTGCCACCAGGCACAGGGGGGCATGCTTGGTGCTTCTAGCAGCTGCTGTAGCGGTAGCGAGACCACATCCATAGTATCTGTGTCCTTAGGATACTATTGAACACTATGGCAGAGCAGGGTGATATCTCCCTGCTCTGCCATTTACTAGGCAACAAGCTGTTTGGCCTGCAGCCTATCAGGTGCAGGGACGTGATCATTGCGCAGGCCGGCTTGATGACGTCACTGGGTCAAGTCGGCCTACGCGAAAATCCCATCGGCGTTGTGGAGCAGCTCCATTCGTCACGGGGCCTAGGTGAGTATAATTTTTTTTGTTTTATTTGTTTGGCGGGCTGTATGACTAGGGGGAGGTGGGGGGCTGTATGACAAGGGGGAGGTGGGGGGGCTGTATGACAAGAGGGAGGTGGGGGGGGCTGTATGGCAGGGGGATGGGGGGGCTGTATGGCAGGGGGATGGGGGGGCTGTATGGCACGGTCTACAACTGAGAGGTGGGGGCTGTATGGCACGATCTACAAAGGGCCTAGGTGAGTATAATTTTTTTTGTTGTTTGGCAAGGAGGGGTGGGGGGCTGTATGGCACTATCTCCAAGTAGGAGGTGGGGGGCACTATTTACAAGGGGAAGGTGGGGGGCTGTACGTCAGAATCTACAGAAGGACTGTATAGTACATTCAACAGGGGGGCAGTGTGTGTATGTATGTATGTATATATATATATATATATACTAGAAAGTTTGATCAGTACATTGCAGCAAAATAAATAAAACGTGTACACAAGTGCAAGTAAACCCGTGACTGGAGAATAATACACAAGAAAATGGCGACAGCACCCTGTGAACACCAATGCCACCTAAAACACTATATGTAAATAAATATGCATTACTACTGAAATTGTGTGAGCCCACCTGCCACGACAAGGCAACCTCACTTATAAGGCAGCTCGACCGCCACTCCATTCAAGCTCATCCTCACTGCAGGGGGTGTGTGAGGATATGCAATAAATGTTTGATAGATGCAGGTCCCACTGGCTGCCGCATCCAGGTGGTTCATGGTTGCACAACAGGACGGGATGTGTAGATATATGCGGTTTCCAAAATTCCTATTCACTTCCCGTCTTGTTGTGCACCTGTCTGTCTGGATGTCACACAAGCAGGAGATAAATGCCAGGAGCATGGTCATGTGACTGCACTTAAGACTGGCTTACAGAGACAAATCAGCTACAGACAGCATATTAGTAAGATACTTATTTCACTGCAGTTAAACTATTTGCACACGCTTTTTAAAGACCGGAAAGTGTGTAAAACACTTTTAATTCTTCTACTATTCTTTACTACTTAATACTATACTAATTTCTCAACAAACTAAACTAAACAAAAGTAGTAGAGTTTATTTTTTTTCCCACAGAATACCAGATAAAACAGACATTTTATTTTTAAATGCATTCAGCATATTTTAGTGATTAACAATCTCCAACAGCCTACAGGGTTAGAAATTCCTAGAAATCTGAATTATGGTAATGATATAATTATCAGGACTTTTCAGGACTTTTTTGATTTGTAAATAAAGTAATTGTTGATGCTTTTCTTGTATTTCTCACAATTTATTTTTTTATTTCGAAGTGTTTCAGCTGATATTTCATCTCCTGATTTATTCGGAAGTCTTAATGAAGAACCCACAATATCCTCTGTAAGTTTTTGTTGTTTTTTTATTGCGTTAGAGATTTAGATATACTTGTTAACTGAGACTTTGAAATGATATGTTGATAAATACATATCTATAGCAACTCTGGGTGAAGGTGTTGTGAAAATTATTGCAACTAGGGAATAAAGTGGTAGGAGCTTGAAATTATACAGCTAATGTGATTTAATTGGAGATTTTAGTCTATGCTCATTAAAGAAAAGCCTCAATTTTTCATTGGAATGGAAATCTTCCATACAACATTACATTCATATTCGCTCTTAACCGGTGTCAGAAGTTCCCTTTTCCCAATCCCCACCCCCTCCACCTTGGTTATCCATATACAGACTTTTCAGTTCTGCCGGTTTGATATCCTTGTTCTACGGACACAGGTAGGTGTTCCAAGCTCCTATTAATGCTTAGCCAATCTTGCCCCCTCTTCATCATCATAAGGTGTCACGAAAAACAAAAATATTTGTTTGTGTGTCGATTCTGCACGTTGGTATGAACATTGAATCATTATGACCAAAGAAAGTGATTCTGGTCCTCCTGACATATACCGCCGACAGAAGACTCAAGTGTGATGTGTGCAGAGCCTAAAGCCTCATTCAGACGTCTGTAATGCAGTCGCAATGTTTGCCAAAGTATTACGTCCAAATCCTAGCCCTACCGCGGTTGAAATTATATGAACTAACCGCATCATAGATCCGTATAATGATGTTAATTTGGGTCATTAGACTTGCGGCTGCATTACATACTTGCGGCTTCATTACGTACATCTAAATGAGGCCTTAGACAAATTGGTGATTACATTAATTAGCCCCTTACACGATGACCAAATGATTTCAAGTCTTTATATTAAATATTTTTTTCTTCTTTCTTTCTTGCATATTCCTAGGAGAAAAAGCTCTTAATTGTTCTGAGCAATTGCAACTATCTGGAACGACATACCTTACTAAACATTGCCGACCATTTTGAGAAACATGGCTTCCAAGGAATAGAGAACATAACAAAGGTATTTTTTTTATTTTCTCTGTAGATACTGATTGCTTTATTTTGTGTCATTGTCTGCACGTCACCCGTATATAACAAAGTGCGCAAGCGTGATTTTTTCCACTGTCTCAGTTGATGAGGTTATCTAGCCTGTGAGTGCATTACATAAGTGATATATATTTTGAAGTAGTCGGTAGAAAAGATAGTAATACCCAGGATATGCCCAGCAACTAAAACCGCCACTTACCCCTCTTGTTTTTATAATGATCCAAGTGTAGATGTTAAGGAGCGTTAAACGGAGAAATGAATGAAAACATTTTTGCATACGTCACAGCCATTTGTCAGAGATATACATCGGGAGATTCTACTGGCGTATACCTCTGACTGAAAGCAAAAAAAGAGATGTGAACAGAGCCTTATTCTACATAGAGAAAACTTAAAAAAACTAAGTGTACTTAGGTATCCTGTATGGTTTCATTTGGTAGGTACTTACAGTCCATTTAGCTACTATATTTTGAAAAAAAAAAAAAAAAAAAAGTCCTTCACTTTCACACTTAAAGGCTATGTAAACATTTGAAAGGAATATTTTTTTTTTTAATAAAAAGGTCAATCAGTGTGTTTTGTGCAAATTTCTAATTAGTTTTTATTAAAAATTATTTTAACTTTTTGAGATACAGCTGCTTTGTATTCTGTGTACAGAGCAGCTGTATCTTGCACTGTAGCCTGTATCCGTTAGGTCTGCGGGACTGACTGCTTTAGTGTCAGCGGCAGACACGCAGGTTCGAGCTGTTAACGATCACATCTAATTTCACAACAGAGACACCCAGGACCTGCTGACACTGAACCCATCAGTCCTGCAGACCTGACAGATTCAGGTCTTGGCATACGATACAGCTGCTCTGTATACAGAATACGAAGCAGCTGTATCTCAAAAAGTAAAAATAATTTTTAATAAAAAATAATTATAAAGTTGCACAAAACACACTGATTGACCTTTTTATTATAAAAATTCCTTTCAAAGGTTTACATAGCCGGGGTTATCCAGACAACATAAACATACTCTAAAACAGTTAGTCACTACATATACATACTGTTCTCAATATACTTGCTATAGCGGTTTTGGATAATAACGCTAGTCGCTATAGCAGTCACGTGATCCGTTTATTCTGTAGTTTTCTTGATGACGTGCCGACGCTGCTACACGTGACCTTGAAGTTATTCAACATGTGACTGCAAGGGACTGGCGCTGTTGACATAAGTTTACTAACCCAGCCCCCTGCATCAATAGCATTGCGCCTGCGCAGGGTTTAATTGCTTAGTAGAAGCGAGGTGGAAGACTCTGATGTGGGAAACTGTAGGCAGACTAGGGGCGGAACAATACTGGAGGACGGGCAGAGGGATTTGGTGGGCGGCGATAACTCTGCAGAGAGGACAGCAATGTATTATGGAACATGTAGGAAAACATCGCAAGAACAGCGTGCAGTCCCGCCTAGTACCAGGAAGTCTTACAGCGATATGGATCTAATGGTAGGAACATATTGATTGATTTAGTTTTTTTACGCTGAAAATAATTTAATTACATTGTAGGTCAATGGTTATAGGTGCTTGGTGTATTCTTTTTTTTTTTTTACCTGCCGTCAGATAAACCCTTTAACTACAGGTAAGGTTTTCTAATAACAAGGTCTTTAACAGATCATGCTCAGTACTCATCTACTTCCTGCTATCAGATTTCTACTGATCGCACATAAATATTCCATGTCAGCAGCTTACCCTTAAGATCTTTATCATAAAAGAAAAATAATCAATAAAATCTGTCACTTTGGTTCTCCTTTATAAGTTATATATGGTTTTGTTTTTTTTCAAAGAATGAAAATGTCAGAGTAGGCGACTTTCATTTTATTTTTTTGTTACGTGTTATCTTTGATTGACCTATCAAGACTTTGATCAAAGCTATAATATTTTTCCATAGATGTGTGTTATTTGTGTATCCTGTTCATATCTGTTAAAAGCATATTTTAGGGTATGTTCCCACAGTGCAGATTTTGCATGCATTTTTTAAGCCAAAACCAGAATTGGATCTAGGAGAGCAGACCGAAAAACCTTCCTTTATATATTTGTTCTGTTTATATTCCTTTCCTGGTTTTGGCTCAAAAAATACATGCAAAAGCTGCTGCAAATCTGCACTGTGGGAACAAGGCCTAAGTATGAAATTGTTGAATTTCTTTTGCAATAAATGTTATTCAAACTTAACAAAAAATAATAGTTTGCTGAAATTCTAATAATTTATAAAATGTTATGTTTATGGGTCATTTTTAATTTTTAAGGCCATATTGCAACTTTTTCAAATTGTTTTTATTTCTTTTTTTTAAATCGATTTTATTAATAGTCTACTGTACTTTTCTATACAGTGACTTGCATTAAAGGGAATCTGTCAAACCGCTAATACTGCTAGATAGCTACGGTGTAACGCAGTATAAACATGAATTAGCTGTATCATTCGCTAAGACCTGAATCCGTCAGGTTTGCGGGACTGACGGGTTCAGTGTCAGCGGGTCCTGCGTTTTCCACCTGTAATCGATCACAAGTTATGAACTTAGATGTGATCGGTAACAGCTCGATCCTGCAGGACCCGCTGACACTGAACTCATCAGTCCCGCTGGCCTGACGAATTCAGGTCTTAGCGAAAGATACAGCTGCTCTGTATACAGGATACAAAGCAGCTGTATCTGAAAAAGTAAAAAATAATTTTTAATAAAAAGTATTTTGAAAGTTGCATAAAACACACTAATGGACATTTTTATATATAAAAAAAATGAAATAAGTCAAAGGTGTTCATAACCTTTAAGATAACCTGAGGATAGGCTGGTAGCAGGAACAGCAAAGTATAAGGTGGTGAGGTGCAGCAGGGATACAGTGAGGGTACTGGTTTATGTGTGTGTTGGGGGCACAAACAAATGCTAAAAAGACCACCATTTTAGCTCACCTGGGGCTCTGAGGAACAGCACATATAGTCACTCACTCATCTAGCCTTTAAAATGCGTAAATAATTAGCCCTGCCTCCCACAAATAGCCAGCCTGCCCTCTCCAACCCTACCCACCAGTCTCCGTTTACATTCTCCAGCATATGGGAAAAAAGTGACAAGCGACCTTGCAACAATCACAAACAATGCAGCCATGATGGATTAACTGCGATGGTCAGAAATTCGCATGCGCCTTTTTAAAATTTTGAACATTGAGGTCACAATGCGGTAATCCTGCAATTTTACCGTTACTCGTGGGCAAAGCTATGTCATAGTGAAGCCCAAGCCTAAAGTGCAGAAGTAACATCTTTACTGCAATCAGATGACTGCCGCAGGCCTGGCTTCGCTAACCCCACATCCACCATAGATCAGCTCTTAGCACTGATAGAAGCTGCATGTGAACAATCAGTTCCCCTGCAGGGACCATGTCATTTCTGGACCTGTCGAGTACGCTAATCCCTATCCCTTTTCTGAATGCCCTCCTGCTATTGGCTGACAGCATATGACCTCATAAGCTGCCAGCCAATAGAAGACTAACAGATGCAGTACTGGCATGCCGTGCCAGTACTGCGGAGCATTACGTCAGGCAGCCACAGGAGGAGATGGGAGGATACAGCATTGTTGCGTCCTGTACACGGTCTCCTCTCTCCACACTGAAACGGATGGAATGGCGGACAGCGTCAGCGCAGGGGTGCAACACTGGTAAATGAGACTCCATTTTACATACAGGTGACGATGCGGCGGGGCGGAGCTTCCTCCTGTAGCTCAGCTTGCAAGTGCCAGTATGAAATCGATTAAACGATTCTGTCTAAAAACAGACTCGTGACTGTCCTCCAGAGCGAATTAATCGTATTAATTCGATTAATCGCCCAGCCCTAGTTTTTCATGATTTACTACTTTCGAACTAAAATGTTTTGGTTTTGCATTCCAAGAGCCATAACTTTTTGTATTTTTTTTCGTCGATTTAGCAAAATGAGGGCTTGTTTCTTTCGGGACGAGATGTCGTTTTCATTATTACCATTTTCAGATACATGGGACTTATTGTTTAACTTTTATTACTGTTTTCTTTATAGGGGAATGGGAAAAAATTGCAATTCCGCTGTTGCTTTTTAAGTTTTTGTTTTACGATGTTCATCTTGCAGTTTAAATAACATGTTAACTTTATTGTTTGGGTCATTACAATCGCAGAGATACCATATGTGTATTACCACTTTTAATGGAAAAACAATGTTTTGTGCCCCCCCCCCCATGCCCTTCGTATCAAAGCATTATTGCCGGTCAGTGTAAAACTGACAGCCAATATATTAGCCCATGCCTCTGGAACGGCCTAATAGGCATGTAGCCATGGCAGGCCGTGATCACATGTGTGGGCCACGAAGGGTGACAGAGGGAGGCTCCTCCTCTGTAAACCACTTAAGATGCTGCAGTCGCAATTGACCTAAGGGGTTAAACGGTTGCGATCGAAGGAATCTTTAATCGCGACAGTTCGAGTAGGAGCCCTGCTGTCATGAGACAGCTGAGCACCCATTTCAGCCCACACAGTACACTTGTGCAGGAACAGGACGCTGGGAAAAGACGGCGGCCTAGCCTAAGGGTCCTTTTACACGGGCCGACGAGAGCCGTGTAAACTAGCGTTGATCGGCGCTCGTTTGCTCCTTTCATTACTACGATGGCTCGTCCCTATACATTTCTATCATGTCGGCAGCACGTCTCCCAGTTTACACAGGGAGACGTGCTGCCGACACAGATAATATTTTAGGCTGCATAAACCATACAAGCAGCCGATGAACGAGCGTTTGCTCGTTCATTGGCTGATCATTGCCCTGTTTACACAGAGCAATGATCGGGAACGAGTGTTCTGTGAATACTCGTTTGCCCAATATTTGGCCTATGTAAAAGAGCCATTGGTGACCGCTGTGAAAAGGCGTATTGGTGGTCACGAACGGGTTAACTCGTATGTACTATTTTTTATTGTTTTTTTTTTTCTTTAATGCACTTTAATCCTTTCATGACCAATGGTGTTTTGGGCCCCGAAGCCAAAAGCAAGATTTACAATGCTGCATTCTAAATAGGAGTATTTCTTTTTTATTTCTTAGTTTACCCGGAAATTCTTTTTTTTTTTTTCATTTGTTTGAGCTCTGTGTTCCGGGGTTTTTAGTGACCGGGAACTCAGCATTTCAGTTCTCAGTCACAGCAAAGGATTGGGCTATCCAGTGGCAAAACTTCTGTTGTAGCAGCCATAGCTGCTGCTACGGGGCCTGCGGCATTAGCGCGTCTGTGCTGTCTGCCGTTACGAGCCCCCCCCCCCTTGCCCTGCTAGCGACTCCACATCCAATAGTATCTGCGTCCTCCATTTATCCACAGAGTTGTGAACAGGTGGGCAGTTCTTCTTTTACTTATGTTAATCTAAACCCACTAAGGTTCCACACTATGAAGCGCCATCTTTTTCTCTTTTAATCCGCAGTATCCTAGGGACAGGCCATCAATTTTGAAATCCTGGATAACCCCCTATGAGTAACTTTGTAATTTTATACTAAAAATATCCATGTAGTTGTTCTGCTGCAATCTGACTGCAGAATACAGCAGAAGTGAATTCAGACTAAAATGATTACTAAAGCTGATCGGACATTCAGCTTCCGGCCATATTCCATTTAAAAAGGGGTTGTCTTCATGAGACATATATTTATCAAATGAGTTGCAAAATTACTAGAAAATATAGTCAAGACACTGACAAGGTTTGAAATAATGATTTTTATTTAAAATAATAATTTTCTCCTTCAAACTTTGCTTTCGTAAAAGAATGCTCCATTTGCAGCAATTACAGCATTGCAGACCTTTGGCATTCTAGCTGTTAATTTGCTGAGGTAATCGGGAGAAATTTCACCCCATGCTTCCAGAAGCCCCTCCCACAAGTTGGATTGGCTTGATGGGCACTTCTTGCGGACCATACGGTCAAGCTGCTCCCACAACAGCTCTATGGGGTTGAGATCTGGTGACTGCGCTGGCCACTCCATTACAGATAGAATACCAGCTGCCTGCTTCTTCCCTAAATAGTTCTTGCATAATTCGGAGGTGTGCTTTGGGTCATTGTCCTGTTGTAGGATGAAATTGGCTCCAATCAAGCGCTGTCCATATGGCATGGCGTTGCAAAATGGAGTGATAGCCTTCCTTATTCAAAATCCCTTTTACTTTGTACAAATCTCCCACTTTACCAGCACCAAAGCAACCCCAGACCATCACATTACCTCCACCATGCTTGACAGATGGCGTCAGGCACTCTTCCAGCATCTTTTCAGTTGTTCTGCGTCTCACGAATGTTCTTCTGTTTGATCCAAATACCTCAAACTTCGATTCGTCTGTCCATAACACTTTTTTTCCAATCTTCCTCTGTCCAATGTCTGTGTGCTTTTGCCCATATTAATCTTTTCCTTTTATTAGCCAGTCTCAGATATGGCTTTTTCTTTGCCACCCTGCCTTGAAGGCCAGCATCCCGGAGTCGCCTCTTCACTGTAGACGTTGACACTGGCGTTTTGCGGGTACTATTTAATGAAGCTGCCAGTTGAGGACCTGTGAGGCGTCTATTTCTCAAACTAGAGACTCTAATGTACTTGTCTTGTTGCTCAGTTGTGCAGCGGGGTCTCTCACTTCTCTTTCTACTCTGGTTAGAGCCTGTGTGTGCTGTCCTCAGAAGGGAGTAGTACACACCGTTGTAGGAAATCTTCAGTTTCTTGGCAATTTCTCGCATGGCATAGCCTTCATTTCTAAGAACAAGAATAGACTGTCGAGTTTCAAAATGGCTAGAAAAAGAGAGCTTTCATGTGAGAGTTTAATCGAACCCACAAATGTAATGCTCCAGATTCTCAACTAGCTCAAAGGAAGGTCAGTTTTATAGCTCCTCTAAACAGCAAAACTGTTTACAGCGGTGCTAACATAATTGCACAAGTGTTTTCTAATCATCCATTAGCCTTCTAACACAGTTAGCAAGCACAATGTACCATTAGAACACTGGAGTGATGGTTGCTGGAAATGGGCCTCTATACACCTATGTAGATATTGCATTAAAAACCAGACGTTTGCAGCTAGAATAGTCATTTAGCACATTAACAATGTATAGAGTGTATTTCTGATTAATTTAATGTTCTCTTCATTGAAAAAAACTGTGCTTTTCTTTCAAAAATAAGGAAATTTCTAAGTGACCCTAAACTTTTGAACGGTAGTGTAAGTTTGAAAATCACAGAATTAGATTCAGCATATACAATAACAGGTAAAACTGTAGGCAGTAGCGTATACCATTTACAGCATATAGATAAGACAATCTTTAGAAAAAAGACAATATAATATTAGACAAAAAATAAAAAAAAGTCCATACAGAAACTGTAACATTCACATTGTAGACATTTAACTGTGTATATGTATTCAAGATAAAAGGGAATTTACTGCATGGACTTTTCTCCTTGCGTGTGTTTTACAACCTTTGTATATCAGTTTTTGCATTTTAGCAAAGTATTTTCCCAGTACAAATGGGCAAAAAATGTTTTATATATATATATATATATATATATATATATATATAATATAAAAAAAAAGTTTTGATCCACATATATGTATGAGCCATGTACTAGTGTTGTCTTCATGTATTTCCTTTCTGCTCTTAGTGGAACTATAAGGAAGACCAGCCATTAATTGTTGTTCTCATTCTTTAGGCCAGCACGGAGTCTCTGAAGGAACTCGACCAAAGTTTATTTGAAAAATTTATCGAGATTAAAGCCGACCCCATAGTTGGATCTTTGGAGCCTGGCATTTATGCTGGGTATTTTGATTGGAAAGACTGCCTTACGCCCACAGGTAATCCACAGATGTGTTTTGACATATTATTATTGCATAAGATGTGCAAGTTACAATGTACTTTTTACACAATTGTTTTCTTACATTTGTTATGACAACAGGGTCACGGGGGTCATACTCCGGTAGGGAATTGGGGCAATTGCCCAAAGTTCTTGATTCCTAGGCGTTCCCAGAGGACTAAATTCCTAGTAGGATCCTGACAAAGGAAAATAATTTCATTCCACTGTCAGAAACTATCGTTTGTCTGACCTGACATTTAAACTGAGCGCTCTGCCAACCATAGAGAAAAATGTGCAGTTGTTAAATTCGCTGGTCTCTTTAACCTGCCTGGCATTGCTCTATTTCAGATGTCAATGCAGGGCAGGAAACGTCAGCTGAACTCTTAGGCTATGTTCACACGGAGTATTTTGGGGGAGGAATATCTGCCTCAAAGCTCCAAACGGAATTTTGAGGCAGATATTCCTCCCCCAAAATACTCCGTGTGAATAGCAATGATCGCGCCGTTTTTCGCCCGCGGCCATTGAGCGCCGCGGGCAGAAAACACGCTTTCTCCTGCCTCCCATTGAAGTCAATGGGAGGTCGGAGGCGGAAGCGCCCGAAGATAGGGCATGTCGCTTCTTTTCCCCGCGAGGCAGTTTTACTGCTCGCGGGAAAAAGACGCCGACGCCTCCCATTGAAATCAATGGGAGGCGTTCTCGGGCCGTTTATGCCGAGTTTTGCGACGCGGTTTCCGCGTCAAAAAACTCGGCAAAAGACCCCGTGTGAACATAGCCTTATTTAGACTGACTGACCTTGTTCAATTTTTCTGCCACAGGAATGGCAGCATAATGCGGATATTACGGGAGTTTTTTTAGGTATTGTAAGGTGGTATTCGGGATTAGACCACACTTTGGCATATGACCCTGTTAAACTTGTATGGGTTTCGAAGTATAACTCCTGTTATGCAAATACAATGCCTTGCGAAATTATGCACCCCCTTGGTGTTTTTCTTATGTTGTTGCTTAACAACCTTGAATTTGGGAGTTTTGTACGGTTTCATTTGCACAACATGCCTACCACTTTGAAGGTTTCAAAATAATTTTTACTGTGACTATACATTTTTAGGGATTTTTCAAACCAGCCTTAAATTGAGTTTATTACATTTTTTTTTAAACTTTTTAAGACACCGCTTTTATGTATCCTGTATACATAAAAGCTGCATCGTTCTGTCAAAGCCGCGGCGTGAGTTCAGCTGAGCTGATGACTGGTCTCTGATCCAGCTAATAATGATCACATCTAAATTCACGAACTTAGATGTGATAGTTATTAGCTGGATCCTGTGTGTCAGATACATGCAGGACCCGGCTTTCACTGGAGCAGTCCATGCAGTTGACCTGGCGGAATCTGCTTTGACGGCAGGATATAGCTTCTATGTGTACAGGATACATACAAGCTGTATCTAAAAAACAAAAAAAATATTATTTTAATGGAATCTGTCACCAGAAATTGGCCTATCAAAGCAGCAGCATCGTAATATAGTGTAGCCTCACATGAATGTAATGTGGTTTTCATTTTTTGGCTGAGTAGTTCTGTTGCAGCGATAATAACATTATTCTTCATATGCAAATAAGCTTTTTGGAGCAACAAGGGCGTCACCGTTGCAATAACTTCTATCCCCAGTCTGTCCCTCCCTTCCTTCTTTAACAGGGCCAGGCAGTGTCGATGCCGTGATCACGCCTGGCCCCACATGTGATGGTACTCGCGCCCGCGGATTCTGAATTGGCGCATGCGCAGTACAGCAATGAAGCTTCACCAGTCAAATGGGCTCTACTGCGCATGCGCCGATTTACGTCACACTACACCCGGGTGTAGTGTGAAGTAATCGGCGCATGCACAGTAGAGCCGAGTCACTCAGTGAAACTTCAGTGGTGTACTGCGCACGTCATGGTTTTGTCACAATTTTCTCCTGCTTCTTTGAATACAAAAGTGAAAAACTGTGTTTCATTGTGCCTGTCACCACTCTTTTCTGGAAAAATGCTCATTGGCAAATCATATAGGAGTCTCAACCTGTGCTATTACTTGGTGTGAAAATTGCCAAAGGCAAGAAATTTTTTTAACCTATTGCCCCCTATTACCAATAAAATATAACCATTACATTGCAATTTTGCAGGGATATGTAAAATTGGTTATAATGATAAAAACTAAGATAATGTGTAGCCTGTAGCAATTCATAGATATTGGAATGAATTGTACTCCGCACCTATTTCTAGGACAACTTTGTAGTTTTGGCATTATTTGATGTAAGTCACACACACTCCAACAACTTATATCCACTGTTGCACAGAGGAGGGTAGAGGGGAGAAGAAGCACCGTCGTGTTTGAAGAATGCATGGTTGTGGAGCAACTGCAATAAGTAACTGTGACTGCAATCACTATAATGGAGGCACTGGTGCATCTAAAATAGTGGAATACAAACATTTGCAGCAGTATTATCCATCTGCCACATGAGCCTGGCCTTTGTTAAGTGGTAGATTACTTTACTGAGGCTCCACAAAAAGTAGGTCCTATACTGAAAAAGTTTGTCCACTTAGGGGGGGGGGGGGGATAGAACTTTCTCTGATTGTTACAGTGTTGCTACATCTACTCTATTGGTGGCCACCCAGACAAGAAGTTAAATGTTGCGAGGCATCATAAACCACTGAACATCTGCATCCTGCACAATAAACTAAAGGTACCCACACGCATGGCGGATTTGTTTCAGATTTTTACACCGCAAATCTGCAGCAAAATCGGCATCTATTACGTGTGGATTTTGCTGCAGATTTTACCCATTCTACATTGAAAAGGGTGAAATCCTCAGTGAACATCCAGATCAGATTGAGCCTGCTGCGGGTTTGAAAAGCATGCTCTGGTTTCGTGACTTACATGCAGAAAATATTTGTGGATGAGATTAGTTTGAATCTCATTTACATGAATGGTACAAATCCAGATGGAAAAGCCGCAGCATTTCCGTCCCATGTGCAAGGACCCTAAAAGTCAGGAGGTAAGAAAGCAAGCAAACAGAATCTATAATAGTGTACATGGGCTCATTGATACTGTAATGTACATAAAATTTATGTTCCACTAGGAATGCTTTTTAGTCCCTGACATGACATAACCAGCCCAAAATTGGGAATCTTAGTTAAAGTCCGGAAAATCAGGCAGTCATTGATCGTTTCTTGCAGCCTTTCTAATAGAAGTGGGAATTGCTGGTTCCTGCTCTGACCACAGAGATCAGAGTTGTAGCAATAAAACAAGAAGAATACGAACGGTTTTAGAAGAAAAACCTGTATATTCTAACTGTAAAGTTAGAGTATTGTAAAGGTTTTACTTTTTAAAGGGTCAGTGACTAAAAATCAGCGATTTCTTTAAAAATAAACTATTATGTATTCGGATACCGATATACAAATACTAGAACTTCTCACAATGGGTCTTGCTTATAAGATATATGGTACAGGTGGAGTGTGATGAATTCACTGTAAAGTGTTAACTAGCCAGTCAGAAGGCTAAGATGTCAGTTGGGTAAAAATAGCAGACACCTCTTGTAGCAAAAAAGTTAAAACTGCCTAATATGATGTGACCATTGTAAGGTGAAAACCACTGGGGAGAAACACCACAGAAATAACGTGTGGTGCTAGAGGTAGATCTTGAGCTACAGGACGCATGTTCATTATAAATATCATCCAGCGCAAAATGTGAATAAAAGTACATTTTTTTTCCCCGTGTCTTTTCTGCTTACGGTGAAACTACTATTATAAATGCCAATGACACCCAACAAGCTATTTGTTTGAAGTGTGACTGTTCTGGCCCACAAAAGTTGCACTTCTCTAGAGTAGAGCAACTTTAAGCTTAAAAAGAATATTCTGGTTAGCTAATCTGAACCTCAAGTTCCTGTGCAGAATGACAAATGTCTATGACTGTGTTACTGTTCTGCAGGTCCTATCATCCAAAATATAGAGGGTCCTTGATGTAACAGTTGCTGTGGTAAACACAAACCGGTACTTTATATTGTACTGATCCTGATTTACAGGGGGTGGGTTCAGAACAAAATATGCAGGGGGTTTCTCAGAGTCCTCGTGCATTACTTCCGGTTTTTGCCTGGCAATTCGGCAACATAATAGGCATGCTGCTGATTTTGATTCCCACTGTGTCTTCAAATATGCATTAAAAAGTCTGCTACATGTGAATGGGATTTTAGAAACCCCATTCACATGCGATGTACTTTATTGAGGTGTGGAGTTTCAGTGCAGAATCTGTTCCGAAAATGATCACAAAATCCACCACGTTAGTGCATGGCCCTATAGTCCAGTGCTGCATTCACAATTCTGCTAGTTGTTGGGGATGTGTCTTTCAACATGCTTGCCAACTGTTTCAAACAACACCTTCGTTGAGTCCACTGCGCTATTGATTGTCAAATAAACGGAACCCTTTCACAACAGTGACAAATGGAAACCATTAGCCAAGTATCCGTCACCATTGAGATCAATGGTGATGCAAACAGAAGCTAAGGTTTCCGTTTGCTTTTCCGTTGAGGGGTTCCCCTGACGGAAAGCTCAGACGGAACCCCTCAACGGAAAGACAACGCTGATGTGAACACAGCCTAACAGAGATATTGACATTTCTGTTTTGTTGTAGGAGTTTTTTGCAAAAGTGACAATAGGAAGTGCAGCCATGTTGATTGTTACCTTTCAATTAGCATCTCCGAATATGATATTAACCTCCGTATTCTGTCAGAATGTTTAAGAAATGACCGTTTTACCATCATTACCTGAGACGCTAATTCAAAGGTGACAACCAACCTGCCTGCACACAGCACATGCAAGACTAGAAAGCTCTATCGTGAAAGTTTTTCTTATAAAATTAAATTGCATATATAAGATATTTTTGGGAGCATCTCCACACAAAATAAGAGCAGCTCTTCCCCTTGAGGGCTGTGCAGGTCAGTGTATTGTATGAGTGTCCATTGTTGCATGAACATTCAATGGATGTTGCATAACGCTTTATTTACCCTGCACCATGCCAGTAATGAAAGTGATCAGATGCCAAGTAACCCTCTAGAGATAATAAAAATAAAATGATTGTCAATAGTGGACAATACCTTTTAAGTAGGTAAAATTAGTGCATTTTAATAGCGCATAAGTGGTTAAATGGTCTATAAAAAAAAAATGTGGTCTATGGATTCTTCATTTTTGATACCTTACCACCTATAGACACATCTGCACCAAGTGGTTTAAAGGTCAATGTATTGTAAACTTGGTTGTTTACTTCTGTTTCTTAAAAATGATGGCTTTTACAATAAATGGAGGACTAGGAAAAGGTGCTCATCATGGTAATGTTTTGGAAAATAAGTGACTTTACCTATCTGCTCTGCACGTCAAAAAGTACCTACTTTATTTATATCGCGCTTTGATTCTAATTTTAGCACAAACACCAATAGGCAATTCGTAAAGCTACTGCTAAAAAACAGGAAATGTGGTTAAATATGTGGGCACGTTCCAAAAATGTTTCCAAAATTGTGCATTAAATATCATGAATTAAACTTCTGTAGCTTCTCTCGATAAGCTTGTGAACATTGCTCTAAAGGGATGTCTGAGCCGTTTTATACCATTAATGTACAGGAGTGCAAGTTCGTTTTGTAAAAGTCCTTTGACCGTGGTCACCACACAGACCACAGCAGCTTAGAAAAATAAGATCTGCTGTCTGATTGGGCACTATTCTCCTTCTATGCACGACCCAATAGCTTTACACTGACAGGCAATAATGCTTTGGTATACTAAATATACCAATGCATTATAGAAGCGATCAAAGGATCGAAATGTGAAGTCTCCTAGTGGGACACATAGGTTAAAGAAAGTTTAAAAAAGTAAGCCTATATGGTATCGCCGAAATTGTAACAACCCGTGTAATAAAGTTAATACGGTTTTTAAATGGCTCGGTCGAGCGACGGGAAAAAACCTCGCAAAAACCAACTTCGAAAATGGTTCTAGTAACAATTCGAGTATGACGCGTCATGCAAAAAATAAGCCTATATACAGCTAGATCAACTGAATAATAGACGTTATGGCTCTCGGAATGCAGTGTCCTAAAAAAAAAAATCCTCTCTTTTTAAATGTGCTATTAATGTGCAAAAGTAGTAAAACAGAAAAAAAATATACACATTTGGTGTCCGCCCCATTAAATAAAGGTAACATATTATTTATGCCCCATGGTGAATAGTGTAAATTTAAAATGCAATGGAATTGCAGGGGGGGTTTCAACCCCCCCCCCCCCCAAAAAAAACCAAGTTGAGTTATTAAGTTTTTTGTGCCCCAAAATGGTGCCTTTAAAAAATACAAAAAAACAAGTCCTCATATACCACTGTCAATGTAAAAAAAAGAAAGGAAAAAGTTATAACTCGCGAACAACAAAATAAAAAAATATCAAAAAAATAAGTGATTTATTTTTATTAGACGAAAGTACTGTAGCACAACATAAAAAAAGTCTAAAGTTGGTATCGCTGTAATCGTAATGACCCACAGAAAAAAGTTAACATCTTATTTATACTGCACGGTGAAAAGAAAAAACAAGTAACAGAATTCCTGTTTTTTGTTTTTTTTGGGGGGGGGGGGTGGAAAAAAAAGTGATAAGTTTTTTTAATATGTACAATACTTAAAACCACAATATTATAACATTGTAATGCTAAAGTTTTTGAAAGCTATGCCAGAAATGTCTAAAGACTAAATGTAACTACTTACAGCTTGTGTGGTACAGGTTTTTTTCTCCCCTTAGATCATTCATGCTTTACAAAGGGTTTATTACTGTAAAAAAGGGACTACAACCTGGCAGTAAGGACGGTGAGCTCAGTAATAACATCTCTTACTACATTCTAAAGGACTATAGACCAGGACTTTTACCGTACATTTCGAAATAATATTACAAAGGGTCTTTGTCATCCGACCTTTCACTATGTGACCATGATTTACTGAAAGTTCATTATGATAAAATGTCCCGTCACGCATGAAATCGTCTTGTGTTCTATCTTACAGTGGCAAACAGTGAATCAATGTTTCACATCTAATTCACGCCACTTCCTAGTCACAACTATGTTGTTTCCTTCTCTTTTATTGAGAAGAGAGGAAGGAGTCACACGCCCGTGGTGTTTGGTCTACTTTTTCTCCATTATCATCTTCCTTTTCTGCTTATTGAATTGGCTATTGGTTATGATTTACTGGAAGGGCAACAGATAAATGGAGCAAGTAGCAAACTTGTTGTTCTTATTATTTCAGGCCTGGGGAAATCCCAGCACTGACACAGACAAGTAGGCGAAGTGCTGATACTGGGATGTGTGGGTGGGGACACTTGACTTAGACGTGATGTCATGATAAGCAGGTAGCGGCGATGACCACCTGGTGAATACATTGCTTCTAAAGGTTAGGGAATTCTAGAGGTTTGTGAGGCCTGAGAACGTGACAGAGCTGCTGTACTTTCATTTTCTACTTACAGTCTTTTTCATACTAAATGGATTTGTGAATCGTGAGACAACAATGAGAAAGGACAGAAGAAAAAAAACCTGAAAAAATACATTCAGCTTCTTTTGTTTCATATACCTGTGGTGATCGGGTCATCATTTATGCTGAATGTCCACCAGAATTTCTGAAAATGTATGTAATAGGTACTATTACATATAAACACACCGTAACCAAAGAAGGAAATAGCGCGGGCCTTATGTTTACGCAAAAAAATGCCTTTGTAGTAGTCGCTTTCCAATACGGTTAAAAGACAAAAGTATGCCAAGGTATACTGCCCAGACTTATGCCAAAAGGAACACTCTTTTAGCTTATGTCTGGTCCATGGAAGCTTATGGATGTGGCTGTCAGTCATTGGTGGAGGGAGGTGCGTTCCCCTCATAAATACAGCGGTCTCATAACTATATGAGGCCTCTGTAATCTTTGTTAGGCTCTCTTAGCCAAGCGGCACAATATTTTTGGTGCCATTTCAGCTAATTGGAGAGTGTACCGGTCAGGATCTTGAGGGGGGAAGAGCCAGGATGAGAATTGTTTGACAGTAGCTGAATGGGGGATGGAGCTGCTGTTTCCCTCTCAAAAGGAGCAATGATCAGTAATATATGGGGACAAGCGATCTTTAGTACGATTGCTCATCCCCATACATTTCTATCAAGTGTTTTTATTTTGTAAAAGTGGAAAAAGGAAATACATATATATGGTATCGCCGCAATCATAACGACCCAAACAATATCGTGCAAAAGTAGTAAAGCATTAAAAAAAGTATACATATTTGGTATTGCTGTAAGCGTACCAACCCATAAAATAAAGGTAACACATTATTTATGCTGCACGGTGAACGGCGTGAATTTTAAACTGCAATAAAACCATGGCAGAATTGCGGTTTGTTTCGTCCCCCCCCCCCTCCCCAGAAAAACCCCCCAGAAATATTAGTGAACAAGGATAGACCGAGCAACATCCACTTAAATAAGCGACTATACCAGTGGATTTTCAAGTAAGCGGAAAATCAGGCGCAACAGCAGGGAGTCTACCATGCCGATATGCATCTCACCGAAAATGCTTAGTCCGTGGGTGGTTTGACATGGGAGGAGTCTATTTAAATACAGATGGACAAATCCGGAGATGACAATAGTGTCTACACACCTGTCGGATATGAAAGAAAGCCATGACCGATCCCATTGACTTATAATGGGTCCCTGAAGTCTCCTCCATTTTTTTTCTCTTTACTAAATAGAATAGCACACTATACTATGCGACTCTGGTTAGTAAAGAGCAATGGAAACTTGACAGAAAATACTAATGGAAGTGTGAATAGTTTGCTCTGTATAAACAGCAGGTCACATATACAGATCTGGAAGTAAATGTTCCTAAATATGAGAATTAAAGTCATACATGTTATGTGTTTCTTTATGAAAACTGCCCTAAAAATAAATACATTTGTATGCACCATTGTATATTTTACTTTGATTTTCGATAGCTTGGGCTTTATACTATGTCAGACAATGTGCATCCACTTTTAAGTAATTTCTTAATGTGAAAGTGTTTGTATTAATAAACTTCTTTAAAACCTACCCACAAGTCTCCTCACACGGTCTTGATTAAAACCCATAGTACTACAGAAATGTCTCAGAGGTAACCCTAAGCATAAAGGAGAGCTGCTGTACAGTAGTTCTTAACAGTTACATGACTGTTCTATATATATATATATATATATATATATATATATACTGCAGCTTCTATGAAGAAAGTGTGGCTAATACTGACCTCTCCACACTATGATAACAAACTTTCACTTGGATCTATGAGACAGAGCAGAGAGTGGCTACAAAGAGCACCTCTCAGTCTGGAGGACCCAACATGTCCATGCATACACTGACAGCCCACTGTTCAATGAGAAATGTGTAATGCTTCAATTCCCCTGCAGTGGCACTGCAGGGGAATTGAAAACTTGCTGCTGGTTCCCCACAGGTTACAGCTGATCAATGGGGGTTTCAGTAGACTCTTTTAAACAAAAAAAGGATTGACCAAAGTGGACAACCGCTTTTACACGCTATATGTTCATCGTTCATTGTGTGTCATTTAAGAAGGTAAAATATAGCATGTTGACTTAAATAATTCCATGAAATAATGAATATGTGACACATAATGCACAAGTCACAATAATGCGTGAAAACTGTTCTAACAAAATGTGTCTTTGTTGCCCATAAAAACCAATTGATATATCTTTTAATTTTTTCAGAGCAGAATTGAAAATGCAAGAAGCAATGTGACTTTTTAGTACAACCGTTTTATGCAGGAGGCATTCTGATGAGAATTTTTTTTATGTGGGAAAACACAATAAACAGTCCATAACTAATATACTGTATATGACTAGTTTATCCTTCTAATATTAATAATGACTGACAATAGGCTGTACACAAAATGTCTCCAAACTGTTGTTTTCAATCACCTACTACCCTACCCGGGAGTTTGAGACATAGGGCTTGTCCACACGTAACGGAATTGCTGCAGAAAATTTCTGCATTTCCACTAAAACTAGCAGGAATTCTGCTGCGGAAAAAGCGCATCATTTCCTGCGTTTTTTACTGCAAAAAATAGTGCGGATTTTGCTGCGTTTTTTTTTTTTTAGGTCTGTGAGATGGCGATATCTCCTCCTTAAAAACGCAGGAATTCAGTCCACTTTCCGCAGCAGGAATAGACATGCTGCGAAACGAAAAAAGCGCAACGCAGTTTAATTTCAGGACTGAAATTTTACGCAGCATGTTAATGACATTTGCTCATTCACACCCATTTTGCTGCTACTGTATTCTGCTGCGTATTTTCCGTCCGCAATTCCGTTACGTGTGGAGAAGCCCATAGGCATCGGGATTTGGAAGATAAATAAGAAAGTAATGAACTTTTATAATAAATGAAAAAGTACTTTGTACTGTATAAGTGACGTCTTGTTCTCTTTATATGTTCAGGTGTCAGAAATTACCTGAAGGAGGCGTTGGTGAGCATGATTGCTGTACATGCCGAGGTAAGTTTGTTTCACACTTATGTCTGACCAGTACTCGCATCTCATTATTAAAGAACCCAGATGGACTGTAGACGTCCATTAATGTTTCCTTGATGTTAAAGGACTGGTATTACAATGTTTCAATTATAACAACTGTACATCTGTATTATCTGTCATACATTTCATAGGATGTTGGAATTCATATGATCTATTTGTGCACATGAGCTAAGTAAGTTAAGAATATTTTAAGTAAATAGAGTTTCAAGAATAGAGACCTCTGCCAATTATGTTAATTAAAGTGGTTGCCTGGTTCAGAAAATAATGTTATTTTTTGTATAATTAAAAGTTATACAATTTTCCAATATGCTTTCTGTATTAATTCCTTACAGTTTTTAAGATCTCTGCTTGTTAATTCATTTGGAACATTTATAATTTACTTTCAGTGGATACAATTATGTCCATGGTCATGTGATGGACACACAGGTGGACGGCTCGTTACAGTATGTGTATCAGGCCTCATTTACACGAGCGTGTGCGTTTTGCGCACGCAAAAAAACGCAGCGTTTGGCATGCGCAAAAGGCACTTGACAGCTCCGTGTGTCATCATTGTATGATGCGCGGCTGCGTGATTTTCGCGCAGCCGCCATCATAGAGATGAGGCTAGTCGACGTCAGTCACTGTCCAGGGTGCTGAAAGAGTTAACTGATCGGCAGTAACTCTTTCAGCACCCTCGACAGTGAATTCCGATCACCATATCGAGTAATCTGTTTAAAAAAAAAGAGGTTCGTACTTACCGAGAACTTCCCGGCCGTTGCCTTGGTGACGCGTCCTTGGTGACGCGCCTCTTTTGACATCTGGCCCCACCTCCCTGGATGACGCGGCAGTCCATGTGACCGCTCCAGCCTGTGCTCTTGTGATTGGCTGCAGCTGTCACTTAGACTGAATTGTCATCCCGGGAGGTCAGACTGGAGGAGGAAGCAGGGAGTTATCGGTAAGTCAGAACTTTTTTTTTTTTTTTACACGTTCACGTATATTGGGATCGGAAGTCACTGTCTAGGGTGCTGAAACAGTTTAACTCTTTCAGCACCCTGGACAGTGACTGTCTCCTGCCGGGTTCGCTCAAAACGAGTTCGGCTGCATGCCCCCATAGACTTGTATAGGTCCGTGCGACCCGCGTGAAAAGCGTTCGTGTAAATGAGGCCTCAGAGCTGTGTCTTGTAACAAGTCCAGCACCTGTGTGTCCATCACATGACCATGGATAGAAATGTATCCACAAATTAAATAATGAATGTTCCTACTGAATAACAAAAAGCAGAGCTCTTTAAAGCCTGGAGGAATTAATTTACATTTTTTTATAAATTGTATAACTTTTAATTGTACATAAAATACAGTATAATTAATTTGCTGAAACTGAAAAGACCCTCTAAGGGGTCCTTTCCTTTCGGTAAGGAACTGGACCCTTTATTTCTGACTCAGGCTAATACTTTTCCATCGTTTTAGAATTGATGAGCCAAAAAACTACCAATATCGATGGTGTATGTGTATATGTTCCCATGGCTTTACTGAAGTAATTGTCCTATTTAAGTTTGAGGCCGAACAGAGCCAAAGGGGCCAGCCATTTACCAAATGTATAGAACCCCGTTGAAATTGATAGATCTGCAACCACTGGGAGATGGTCTACTGCGCTTTCCAACTTGCGTGCACTCTGTAGTAGGACTAAACTTGTTATATTGATTTTCTCTTTGAATTTTTCTTTGTCTTCGTTGCTGATAGATTCTCAGTTCTTTTTAGGATCTCTCAGTAATACAACTTCAGGCTTTGGTCCTGTAAAGTCATGTGATCCATAGTTGCCAAGAGTCCGGAATTTTCCGGGACTGTCTAGAATTTACAGAGCCAATCCCGGCAAATTACTGTCCCGAACCGCGTCCCAGGAACCGCCATATTCAATTGTATCTGCGTCTTTAGAAGGCAGGTACAATTGAATACTATGGCCGAGAAGGAAACAATTCACTCCATGCTCTGCCATTCAGTACGCTACAGGCCACATTAGGCCTGAAGCCTATATGACGCAGGGACATGATCCCTGTGCGTGACGGCATGATGACATAACTGGATCGCGTTGGCCTACGCAAGGATCCTGTTTGGGTGGTAACTGGCCACTATCTACAGGGCTGTTGTGTGGCAGTATCTACAGGGGGGCTGTGTGGAATTATCTACCGGGGGCTGTGTGGTACTAAGCCACACCCGAAGTGTCCCTGGAAAAACAAAATAATGTTGGCAACTATGGTGATCATATCTTAGCATGGTAGTAAGATATTAATAATTTTATGTACAATAAAGCATTTTTTTTAGGTTTCTTCCTATAGGTGCCTTTTAAGAAACAGAACGATAGCACTACTGGCGACTGCTTATTGGCAATAACATTGTGCAAACAGGCCTTTTAATATGTAGACAAATAGATGTGCACTTTATACTATGTTTTAACTTGATTTTAACCTGTTTTTCATCTTTCTATATTTTATTATTGGATGAAAGCTTTCAGCATGTATACTCGTTGATGTTTTTAGGTGTTCTCAATTTCTAAACAACTGGTTCCACGGGTAATGTCGAGGATTGTGGAAGCAGTAGGAGAAGAGCTTTGTCGTCTCATGCAATGTGTGTCATCCTTTAGTAGGAACGGTGCTTTACAAGTACGTCCATTTCTTCTAGTAACTCTTATCACGATGAAGTAATAAGCTACCTCCAGCTCCTGAGGGAGTACCCTAGAAATGGCTCATGCTGTAGAGATACACATTAACTGACCCCCACATCATTAACTGACTATAAAATCATCCAAAAAAATTTTTGACTAGGCTTTTGGCAGGAGTGTTTTGCTTGCAGTCACTTTATCCTTGACAGTTTAACTTCTAATAGGGTTGTTACATTTTCTCTTAACTTGGTTTAGTTTTTTATATATATTAAATGTGTACACAAGAGGTTTTTTTTTTTGAGTGTCCACATAATAAAGGTCCAAATTTTGGTTTCGTTTAATAGGCACGTCTTGAGATCTGTGCACTGAAAGACGCTGTATCTGTTTATCTGACTGATGAGATCAGGTAAGGTTGATAGTCCTTAAACAAAATAAAATTAATCATGGAGACTTTTTCTAATTTGACTTCAAAAGACATCACCACTACATGTTGCTGTTGTAACCAAAAATAAATCACCATTACACCATGTTTTGTGTTACCTGAGTATTTTGGGTATTTTCTTCTCTTCTGCATCATATCTGTAATGGCTCATTCAGATGAGCATGTTCCATGTCCGTGTCCTGTCCGTTGAAATAACTGACCGCACACGGACCCATGCATTTCAATGGGGCTATTCAGGTATGTGTGAGTGTCAGTTGCGTAAAACTTACGGCATGTCCTATATTGTTTTTTGCGGCCGTTGCCACCCATTAAAGTCTATGGGTGCGTGAAAAACACAGACCGCACATGGACGACATCCGTGTGCTGTCCGTTTTTCACGCATCAATTACTGAAGAAGTACTTGCACAAACATGAAAAATGCATGCCACAAGCAAAGAACACTGATGTCATATGTAACGAATACTGATGGCACACGAACAGGAAATTCGGTAGCAGAAAATTGTTGTTTCCATTTGTGGAACCTTGGATCAGGTTCCTGTAAAGGGTTGCACCCATTATATTACATCAAATATTATCTTCGGCGCTGTGATCATCTTCCTTTCTTCTGACTGAGACAGTCACAGACCATCATACGCTCGCCCGCTTCCGTTCTTGTTTGCACTGCGTCTGCGCATGTAAATTTTGGCGCATGCGCAGTGTGAATCTTCGGAGGGAACAGAAGAAATCCCGGAGAGTGTTTGTTTTCTGCCGGACGCTATGGACGGCAGAAAAAAACATCGGGTTTTTGCGGACTGTACGTAAATTTACAGACGGTCGGCAACCCTGCTCTAAATGTAGAGTCTAACAAAAAGAATGAGGGATAGATAGTGCTGCAGCTTCCCCTCTTCCTTGTCATATATTTATAGATTGTATAGATTAAGAGGTTTGTGAACGTATACATAGAGCTTGCAGGTAGGAAAAGGAGAACTACATGCTGCTCGAATGAGAGAAAGATGCCACTTTCTCCTAAATTACAAAGTTTTATATATTTACATATACTATTCTTTTATGTAAAAAAGAAAAAAGTTATAACAATAGGTACCCTTTAACCCCTTGCCTACATTTGACTGTAGGTCATAGAGAGTATAGAGCGGTCTCATGGACTCTCCGTACTCAGCAGGTGTCGACTAATAACAACCGCGGCACCTAATCTGTTAGAAAAATGGGGAGCCCCCTCTGCCACTCCATAAATGTCCCCCCTGTGAAGCGATAGCGGGGTTTAATGGTTGTCATTTCAACCTGGGGGCTTAATGAAGGCACCAGGTCTGCCACTTCACTGCTCCGTTTAATAGGGGGATGTAAAAACGACAGTACACTGCAATATTTAGGTATTTCAATGAATTGTACCAGCGATCAAACAATTTCATTTTCAAATCCCATAGGGGGGACTAAAAAAAGAAGTGAAAAGCCGTTAAAGGGGTTATACCAGAATCAAAAATGATCACCTTTCAATAGGATAGGTGATAATTTTCTGATCGCTGCGGGACCGTAGTGAGAACATTGAATGGAGCGGCAGTTGAGCATGCAAGTCTATGGGAATGCTGGAAACAGCCATGTACAGTGCTCGGCTGTTTCCGTCATTCTACTTAACTGCCGCACCATTTAAGCTCCTCTTTACTGCGAGGGGTTCAGGGCCCGTGTTCTCGTAATCTGTGGGGGTGCCAGCAATCAGACCGTTATCACCTATCCTGCGGATAAGTCATAGTTGTCGATTCTGTGAAATAAGTCTTTAAAAAAAAATAATAATAATTGTACATTTCTTAAAACATTATTTAAAGTTGAAAGACCCCCCTTTTCCCATTTTTTCCCTAAAGTAATGTATAAAAATAAAATAAACATAATTGGCATCGCCACGTAGACGGAAAAAAAGTAAAGCTGGTTTTTGGTCACCTTGGCTTATAAAAAAAGGGAATAAGAAGAGATCAAAGTCATATAATAGAACACTACAGCTCACCCCGCAAAAAACAAGCCCTCAACGGGAAAAATAAAAAAGTTATGACTGACAATTATGGTGACAATAAATAATCAATTTTTTTTAACAAATCGTTTTTTCTTTGTAAAAGAACTACATCATAAAAATAAACTATATAGATCTGGTATCGCCATAATCGTTATGGCTTTTGAAAGGCGGGGGAGGAAAAAACAGAAATGAAAAAAACTAAAAATGGCTGCGGCAGCAATGGTCTAAGATTATGACTTAGAGGGCACATATATTTGTGGAATGTGGCCAAATTTATCTTGACTGATAACTTGCTGCTGCATGATATCACACAAAAAAAGCCATTGAAAAGTCAAGTTAAAGTGTCCTGCCACAGTGTATTTAACGCGTTAAAAGTCTAAAGATGGCTACATCTGTAACCTGAGGGATACTGGTTTGTTGTGCTCGGGTAGTATAGCCAGACATGAAAGTGTATTGGAGATTGGTTAGATGCTGCCTAAATAATTGTCACTGCTGCACATATCTTTTGTGTGTATATCAACTGACATCTTGCATCAGATGTAGGTTACTAGCAGTAACTACAGATGTAGCCATCCTTATCTTGAGTTTTAACGCATTAAATACACAGTGTTAAACTTTAACTTTGACTTTTTCAGTGGCTTTTCAAATACTTTTGTTGTGGGATATCACGCTGCAGCAAGTTAAGAGTCAAGAAAAACTTGGCTACATCTGTACTCTATAGGGTAGCATTAACTATGGGGGATGCAGCGGTATCCGTGGCCGTGGTACCAGAGTTTTTTTTAATGTCCATATTACTTCAGATTTAAGTTCTTTCTGCTTATATCACAGGTGTACATTTGACCTGGCACTGGAAGCTATTCCGCAGCTTTCTAATGGAAGTGACAAGAAGTAAGTTCCCTCGTTTGGTGTTGATACTATAATTATATTTTTGGGGGGGGTTCTATCCTCATACTTTTTTTTAGCAATTAAGTATTCTGTTGTCTATGATGGCAGGCTGCATAAAGTATTCTGTCAGATTCCGTGCACAGAAAACAAATTGTGGCATTCTCCATCAGACTGTATGTACAGAGGTAGTCTCTCCTAGAAGCATTGCTTATATCTGTATACTCGGAGTCCATACAGGCTCCGTGCACAGCGCTCTGCCGTGTGCATGAGCCCTAAGTGGTAGTTTCAAGTCTGTTTCTAAAGAGCAACTAAGAGCATGCGTCAATTCTCAGAAATATTGAACTTACGCTGAAAAAGGATTCCACCCAAATATGCAACAGAAATGGTTGTATATTAGTAAATCAGAATTTAGAGAGATGATCGAAATTTTGTAACTATGGTTCGATTGCTTTTAGAGGTATTGACGTTTTTAGTATTTAGTTGTGGTGGCCATTTTTACACAACAGGAAGTGCAGCCAAATTCATTGTCACTTGAATTCCTTTCTCAGGAACTGATATCGGCAAAAATGGCCGCCCAAATCGAATGGTAAAACAGCAATATCAACTTAAGTTAAACAAACATAATTACCAACCACTGGCTGTAGCTCCAACTTCTGATCTAATAGTATATGGACAATATCTTAAATTTTGGGTGGAAATAAGATATTTCCTTCTACATATACATGTTCGATTCCATAATAGGATCTACCCTCCATATGACCTATTAGCAAGTTTAATGACCTAAATTTCAGGTGTGAAATTTGGCTTGTCAACCCAACATTTTTTAATATCTACGTGCAGCTTTACAAGAGTGATCATCTTTTATATTATCTCAACAAATGGCATTTTAACAACTGGCAGTGACCTGCTATAAATATCTATACCGTTGCTAGAATTTTCCAAAACTTTTACAAAAAGAAAAATGGACAATGAAAAGTTACATCAGTTCATGAAGTGAGAGGAACAGGCAGCAGTTAGAATATAGGTGAAGAGGTAAACGGCCATAACTGACAGTGACAATTTATTCATTGTGCAACAAGCATACCTCCCAATCATCTCGGATTCAGCGGGACAGTCCCGGATTCTGGGCGGTGTCCCCCTGTCCCGGGTAGACTGTGGTATGTCCTAGTGTCAACTGTATCTGCATCCTCAGGACGCAGATACAGTTGAATCGAATGGTGGAGCAAGGAACCGTCAGTGCCACTCAGCACACACAGGCGCAATGCAGTGACTGTCTGCGCCAAGCCACTCATAGTACAGAGCAGAGGAGCAGAGGGATCTCCTCTACTCGTCGTTGGAGCATGGCTATGTAAGTATTTGTTTTATTATTTTTTTTTATTGGCCCTATCAGGCATTATACTGTAGGGGGTAGCTATAGGGGCATTATACTGTATGGTGGCAGCTATGGGGCCATTATACTTTATGGGGGCATCTGTGTGGGCATTATACTGTATGGGGCAGCTATAGGGGCATTATACTGTTTTGGGGCAGCTATGGGAGCATTATGCTGTATGAGGCAGCTATGGGGCATTATACTGTATTGGGGAACTTGCGTGGGCATTATACTGTATGGTGGCATCAGTGGGCATTATACTGTATGGTGGCATCAGTGGGCATTACACTGTATGAGGGCATCTGTGTTGGCTTTATACTGTATGGGGGCAGCAGTGGAGGCTTTATACTGTATAGGGGCAGCAATGGAGGCTTTATACTGTATGGGGGCAGCTGTGGAGGCTTTATACTGTATGGGTACATCTATGGGGGCATTATATTGTGCGTGGGGGCAGCTATTTGGCATTATACTGTGTGGGAGGCACTATGGGGTATTATACTGTGTGGGGGGGCAGCTAGATCGGCATTATACTGTGTGTGTGGGGGTTCTTTGGGGCATTCTACTGTGGCGAGGCACTATGGGAGCATGATACATTCTTGGCTGAACTGGGTGTGTATGTGCGGGGATTTGGCAGGGTTAGAGGCGTGGTTCAAAAGGGGAAAAATTTGCCGCACTACATGCGCCGCATCAGTTGTCCTTCTTTGCGATGCTTGAAAGTTGGGAGGTATGCAACAAGAGTGTATGAAATATGCAGTAATATAACAGTAAATATAGCAAAGCTTTCAATACGGCAATATAATGTTAGAAATATGAAAACAATATTCTCTATTCTGGGGATAGTATACCCTAGAATTATATTATAAAATAATGAAGAGGCTTTAGTGTACTTGTATTGAATATATTACATGTGACTGACTAAAGGCGAGAAACCTCTTATCAGCTATTCATAGGAAACATTTAAATTAAGAGGGATTTTTCTTTTCTCTTCACGTGTCTTTTCCCCAGGGGGTATAATCTATTTAAACTATGTTGCTAATAAAATCACTCTGTGTCACAGGAGAAGTCCCTTTGTTATATATACAAAGTGGCCAATGACTCGATGCCCCGTGTAGTGCTCATTCTGTATTTGCAATATACACCATGTGTATTATATTGAATTTGTGTATCTCCTCCGCAGGTTACTAGAGCAGCTGCTGAATGAATTTAAGAGTAGCATGCACTTACAACTTGTGTGCTTCCAGAATTCTTCCAACTACGAGAAGAAGACTTGAGCAACCAGCGTATCCAGTGATGGAGCATACCCTGTGCAATTCTGCTGTAACCTTAGTTAATATGTCTGGATTACATTTTAGTATTGAAACGAAGCTCCTTACTATTACCAACTGTTTATAAGATATGCACTACTTCTTATTATATACCTCTAATGTTACGTTACTCAGCAACATGGAATAAAAACTTGTTTCTCTGATATAAGACTCTTATTTCATTGGGACTTTCAGGATGTGTGAAGCATTTTGCTTGTAAGTTGGAAAGCGCTTACACCTACATGAATGTGCACGTTGTGGGGAAGTATACATTGATGTGGTTGGTGATCTGGTTCCTTATAACAGGGCCGGAGCACAGACAGGAAGTGTTATCGTTGGGGCATAGATGTAGAGCAGCTGCAGGCTGCTAATATACAGACTTAAGTGTTTCCATGGTTACAAACTGCAAACAAACCTTGTGTGTAGTCTGGTCCTTCCATCTGTCCCTCTTCATAGTAATCCACGTGCCGTAGAAGAGGGGGCAAAAGGAAGGAGCTGTAGAGGACAACAGGAACAGATTCGATGCAGGGTTTATTTGTAAACATGGAAACACATAGGTCTGCATGGAAGCTGTATACACGAAACGGTAGTAGATTTTTAAAAAAGACTATAGGCAAAGCTGCTTCATTTTTACTTTAGATGTATTAGAGCAATACAAAATGGTTGCAACAGCTCACATAGCCTTTAACTGGGTCCCGACCACCAGCTGTATATAAACGTCCGGCGGTCGGGGTCCTTAAAACACGCACCATAGAGTATTTACGGTGTGGGTTTTAGCTGACTGCCCCGAGCGATCGGGCAGCTGAATGTCGGGTCCTTAGAAGGCAGGGACTGCCAGGAACCCTGAAGAGAAGATAGAAGCAGCTTTCGCTGCTTCTATCTTCTCTGTTCTCTTGCACAAAGCGCTCAATAAACGCTGTGTATAGAATAGAGGCAGCGGCAGCGCCTGGTCACATGATCGCCGGATGCCATTAGTGGCAGGTTGCTACTGGGTCTAACTAGACCCAGCACAGCCCTATTAGTGACAATAGTCACTATGAGGCCCCATGAACACGACCGTAAAATCGCCCGTAATTACGGTCCCAATTTCTAAGGCAGACGGACACTTTCCCGTATGTCTACGGGAGGGTGTTCGTGCCGTAGAAACCTACCCAAAAAAAATAGGACATGTCTTATTCTTTTATTTTACGGACCGCGCTCCTATACTTTATAATGGGAGCGCGGCCCGTAAAAACGCACGGTTGTCCGCGTCCGGCCGCGCCCGTAATTATGGGTCATAATTACGGGCACGGTCGTGCGCATGAAGCCTAAGAGGGCTGATTTCCCCTGTAACTGGGGCTGCTGTGCAGCCCCAGTTACAATGGAAGATTAAGAGATAAAAGAAGAAAAAATAAATTCCCCAAAGGTCTTTTCTGACCTTTGAGGGACAGACCATAATAATAAAAAAATAAAAGTAAAATAAAGCGCAAAAAAAATTATAATAAATACACATAAAATACCTGCCCAAAATAAATGTTCCCCCCGCTAATCATTGTCGTAACGATAGCCCTGACCCAATTACCCTAAAATAAACATGAGATATATAAAAATTTACAGTAGACAATGGTGATCACAAATAAAAGGTCTATTTTAGGGTAAAAATATGTTATTACCAGAAAATTGTGGTGAAATGTAAAAAAGCATATTTTTTTCCTATTTTTTTCCAACTTTAAGCCTAGAAGTTCTAAAATAGCAAAAATTATGTGGATAAAAATGATTAAAAAAAAAAAAACCTGCATTGTCCATGAAAAAAAACATTGCAAAAATCCCATCGCTAGCCCAACAAATAAAAAAGTTATAGCCGTTTAGCGTGTGCTAAAAATGGCTACACGGTGTCTGGTCCTGAAGGTTCAAAATAGCCCGGTCCTGAAGCGGTTAACTGATGAGAATGTAGACTGTATAATGAGAATGTCAGTTTGGTGGGGGCATATTATATTTAGGTTTGTATTATGTAATAATATTGTAATAGTGCAGAGCATTTTGCTGGAGGCATGTACTGATCTGATCTTCGGTTCCAGGAGTGAGGTCTAAGGCCCTGTTCACACAGAGTTTTTTGCAGGCAGAAAATTCTGCCTGGAAAAATCCGCTCCAGTTTTTTTTAAGTGTTTTTTTCTATCTCTACAACAGAAAGATGGAATAACCAAGAGCGTTTTTGCCTGAAAACGCGTCAAAAACGACAGCAAAAAAACGTGTAAAAAAACAATTTATTTCCGTCTCCCATTTATTTCAATGTAGTTTTTGAGGCGGAAAACGCCTCAAGATAGGGCATGTCGCTTCTTTTTAGGCTGGGTTCACACGGAGTATTTCTCAGGCAGAAAATCTGCCTCAAAATCCCATTTGGAATTTTGAGGCAGATTTTGCTCTGCCTGCACGCCGATTTTCGCTGCGTTTTTCGCCCGTGGCCATTTGAGCACCGCTGGAAAAAAAACGCAGCAAAATACACTGCTGCCTCCCATTGATGTCAATGGGATGTCAGAAGCGTAAATGCTTGAAGATATGTCCCTTCTTTTTCCCACGAGCCGGTTTTTCCGCTCGCGGGAAAAAAAGTCTCCGCCTCCCATTCAAATTAATCGGAGGCATTTTCGGACGTTTTTCGGCAAGTTTTCCGTCGTGGTTTGCGACGTGGCTTTTGTGTCACAAAACTGTGTGAACTGGCCCTTACCGCAAACGTTTTTTTTTGCTCGCGGTAAAAAACCGCCTCCACCTCCCATTGAAATCAATGGGAGTCAATTTCGGCCACGGTTTTTGCTGCGGTTTCCGCTGCAAAAACCACGGCACAAAGCTCCGTGTGAACAGGGCCTAGCATGAAACCATTTCATCTTGGTGCATCCGTTTATAGCATGACTCTAGAATGAGTGAAATTGGTTAATGCTGGCTTTTATCAGGTCAAGACTTAGGCTGGATTCACACGAGCATGTTCGGTCCGTAATGAACGGAACGTATTTCGTCCGCAAGTCCCGGACTGAACGCACTGCAGGGAGCCGGGCTCCTAGCATCATAGTTATGTACGACGCTAGGAGTCCCTGCCTCTC
Source organism: Rhinoderma darwinii (assembly GCF_050947455.1). Taxonomy (NCBI): domain Eukaryota; kingdom Metazoa; phylum Chordata; class Amphibia; order Anura; family Rhinodermatidae; genus Rhinoderma; species Rhinoderma darwinii. The sequence goes on along the minus strand of NC_134691.1, from coordinate 159,722,868 downwards.
CGTGGAACTACTGTCCCGTACTGAAAACATGATTACAGTACAGGACAGTTGTCCCGCAGCGAGGCAGGGACTCCTAGCGTCGTACATAGCTATGATGCTAGGAGCTCGGCTCCCTGCAGTGTGTTCGGTCCGGGACTTGCGGCCGAAATACGTTCCGTCCTTTACAGACCGAACATGCTTGTGTGAATCCAGCCTTAGGCCTCATGCAAACTAAAGTGTTTTTTCATCCGCAAAAATGTGGATGAATTGCGGACCCATTAATTTCTATGGGCCCATGCACACGACCGTGGTTTTCACGGTCCGTGCATTGGCCGGGAGCCAAGACCGCATAAAAATAGGACAACTTATTATACGGCCCGCATTTCTGGTCCGGGTTTACTGAAATCAATGTGTGCACGGTCCGTGATTTGCAGACGACCCGCGGATGACAATCCGTGGCCGTCCGTGCCGTAATCACGGCCCGTGCACACAGCTACGGTCGTGTGCATGAGGCCTTAGTACAGAACTTTGTAATTCAGTTGTCGAGCAAAACCTTGTTTCATCAGAAAGTCACTAACCTCAAAAGAGTTATTACTCACATGTTCTGAATAGTGTTTAGCTCTGTTTTACACACGGTATTTCCCCTTTAATCGTCGTTTTTTTACTCACAGCCAACAAATAATATTACTGTTTTTTTTTTTCTCTTCATAATTATTTCACTACAATTAAGAGGAATAAATAGTTATGTAAGCGTTATATTTAAGAGATTCATTACTTTTGATTTTTTAGTGAACCCACCCCACTGCTTGGTGTGGTAAACCTCCTTCTACTGCCTATTTCCTTCCTCTGTGCGCACAGGATAACTTCTATTGAACTTATATAGGTAAAGGCATGATGGGAACATAAAAAATACATATTTGTCACCATAAATAAAAAATCCAGCCTGCACTTATTCTGAATGTGGAGAAATGGATTGAGTACAATCGACACTGTTAAAAAGTATAATGTGAATTATGTGCATTGCCACTTATTCATAACCAATGTGAAATAAGCGTGTCACTGTAAAAACTGGATCTGTCAGGCCAAATCTTTAAAAACAATACATAAGCGACATAGGTAACATAGATGTAGCAGAGCTGAATTGGCACATGGAGGTACATTATGGGCCCATAGCAAGCTGTGGACTTTATATTATGGATCTGAAGAAGACAGGCATATAACATGGCGATGGAGTCAGATTTTCTCTTAGAAAACAAATTGCATTTACACTTAAAGTGCAGCTAAACGTTTGACAAACTTCTGACATGTCATAGTGACATGTCAGAAATTTGGATTGGTGGGGGTCCGAGCACTGAGACCCCCACCAATCGCTAGAACGAAGCAGCTGAAGTGCTCGTGTGAGGACTCGGCTGCTTCGTGTCTGTTCGGCTTTTTCCGGAAAGCCGATGTATCGGAGTACAGGCTCATAGACTTTCTATTGAGTCCGTACACAGATACATTTATTTCCAGAAACAGCCGAACAGACACGAAGCGGCTGAGCACTTAAAGAGGCTCTGTTACCAGATTTTGCAACCCCTATCTGCTATTGCAGCAGATAGGCGCTGCAATGTAGATTACAGTAACGTTTTTATTTTTTAAAAACGAGCATTTTTGGCCAAGTTATGACCATTTTTGTAGTTATGCAAATGAGGCTTGCAAAAGTCCAAGTGGGTGTGTTTAAAAGTAAAAGTCCAAGTGGGCGTGTATTATGTGCGTACATCGGGGCGTTTTTACTACTTTTACTAGCTGGGCGCTCTGAAGAGAAGTATCATCCACTTCTCTTCACAACGCCCAGCTTCTGACAGTGCAGATCTGTGACGTCACTCACAGGTCCTGCATCGTGTCGGCACCAGAGGCTACAGTTGATTCTGCAGCAGCCTCAGCGTTTGCAGGTAAGTAGCTACATCGACTTACCTGCTAACGCCGATGCTTCTCCAGAATCAACTGAAGCCTCTGGTGCTGATGTGGCCGACACGATGCAGGACCTGTGAGTGACGTCACAGATCTGCACTGCCAGAAGCTGGGCGTTCTGAAGAGAAGTGGATGATACTTCTCTTCAGAGCGCCCAGCTAGTAAAAGTATTAAAAACGCCCCGATGTACGCACATAATACACGCCCACTTGGACTTTTACTTTTAAACACACCCACTTGGACTTTTGCAAGCCTCATTTGCATAACTACAAAAATGGTCATAACTTGGCCAAAAATGCTCGTTTTTTAAAAATAAAAACGTTACTGTAATCTACATTGCAGCGCCTATCTGCTGCAATAGCAGATAGGGGTTGCAGAATCTGGTGACAGAGCCTCTTTAAAATAAAATCTAGAAAATAAATAAAAGTGAAAGGATGCTTGAAGAGTTAAGTTATATTAGTGGTTGTCACCCTGCTTTACAACAAAGCGCTATAACAGCAAAAAGGAAGGATCAAACTTCTTTTTATTTTAAAAAAAATTTCAGGCTTATTTGCTAGTCAATTACTAATATTTTTTATTGGAAATGTTCTGTAATAGCCTCCAAATATTTTTGTTATAGGCCATTTCAGACAGATAAGGTCCTTGCTGAAACATTTGCCTTCTTCGATTCATCTTATGTTCTTGCATATTTATCACAATGAACGGTGTCTGATCTGTCTGCCAAAATTACATTTTAGGTAAAATACATACGTTTGTGAACTATTACTGCATTTATTTAGCAATGTTATCAAACATCGATTTCACCCATTTGAAACGCACCTTCCCCCTTAAAGAATATATTCACCTTTGACCTTGATAAACTGGTGACAGAGTCTCTTTAAATCCTCAAAACGGATAGTGACGTCACAGGTTGGGGCATGGTGGACAGTGGTGTCACAAGGGTTGTCGGCACTATGAGTTGAGCAGCAGGATTCGTAGTTGCTAGACAGCCACAGTGGTTGTACATGACAGCATGTGGCGTCCCGTTCAATGCTCCATGGTAGTGAAGAAATGGCACTGCAGGTGTGACATCATGGAGGCCAAAGTCACTGCCTTCGTGATGTCACCGCTGATTACATCATCAGGAGAGGTTTTCTAGGAAATAGACTTGTGATTCCCCCATAGGGCACCAATGCAGTTAATGACATCACATGGTTGTTGCTACGAGCTGGCATAGATTTCCAATATAATTTACACCAGTCTTTGGCGTAAATTATAGTGAATTTTTCAGGCTGTCAGTAGCCCCATCCCCTCTACTTAGACTTGTAAAAAGCTGAGTTTTTGTACAAATTGCAACTTTTCTGCACCAAAAAACTGGCATAGAGTGCTTAAAAGATTCACCCCTTGGGTGATGCATATGATGATGTCAACGGGGGCATGACGTCATTGGGGTGAAGATGTGTCCCCTTTAAGGGTCTAGAATGGGTGGTGATTTAACAGGTTATGACATCAACAGTGGGGGCGTAATAGGCAGTGACATCACAAAGTGTGCTGGTCTTATAAATTGAGCAGACAGCCATCGCAGTTGCCTCGAAGAGTAGGGGTGGCCCATGATGGCAATCCCTTACTATATCCCCTATTAGGGCATATAAGCATCATAGAGAGAGAAATACATGTCAAAATAATATTATTTTTTTTTATTTTTTTTTTGCATCCCCCCTACAAAAAAATATTGTAGAAAAGTTAAAGGTTAACTTATATGTACCTTAAAATTGTACCATTGAAAATATAACTAGTCCCACTAAAAACAAGCTCTAACACAGATATGTCAATGGAAAAATAAAAAAGTTAAGGATGCCGGAATGCGTTGAGGAAAACATTTGCTACGTTCCTACGACAAAATTCGCTGTATCTTTAAACAGTTAAATATCCTGTTAATTCTGGATGACCAAACCACTGCTTTTCAAAGTAAAAAAGTAAATAAGTGGCTGTAAATAGATCAAATTTATTAAAGATGTCAGGTTAGCAGTTGTATTACACTATCCAATATACTGTACTGGCTGTGTGCACACATCTAGAGTGGTCCACTATGAAGTCATAGAGTTGGTCATTGATCTGCTTGTCTTTAGAGGTGCACAGGGTTTATATTAGTAATTAATTCCTGTACAGTTGTTGGTGGTTGTATGACTCGAGTCCTTTACATGTTTTTTAGTGGCAATTTATGAAATAGAAACTTTTTTGAGTTTACAGTAAAAGAGGAATAACATCAAAGACAGTAAGGGCAGTACGTGTCATAAATACTACTGTTTTTGACTGATTAAATTTTACAAAATGTTACAATTCAGACGGTAGCTGCAACTTTTACATGCCCAATGTTTCCGGCCTTGTTTCCTACATATATTTGTTTTCTGCCAAGAACCTTGTTTTTGACAACATACGTGCAGTGGCGGATTAAGAAGACCATGGGCCCTGGGCTGTTACCCAAACTTGGGCCTCCCTTCTCCACCGCCACCCTGCCGCGTCGTAACTATTGCTAACACTACCTTTTTACACAAGCATTAACAAATGGGTGTTACGATTTCCCTTTCACAGGGCTGTGTCCCTACATACTGATAGTATCGCACTATGTAGGGACACATCCTCCTGACAAGGGGAATAGTAACACCAATTTTTCTATCAGTCCAGGACTGCACAAAGACATTATGTGGAATACAAGGATTTCCTATAATAAACCTGTCAGGAGAGGGGACAGATTCTCTACAAATCCAGTGACTCACAGGTGATGACGTCTCAGATGCTAGTAGTTTTTTTTCCTCTTTTCTTCTCCATCTGGTCCAGAGCTCATGACGACTTCTCCTGGCCATGACCCATTTCTGCAGCCCTTAAATATAATATCACCATGCACTGCGCCCCTGAATATAATTGTCACACACTGTAAAGTAAAGCACCACATACACAGTGCCCCCTGTAGATAGCGCCAACCCCCCATGTAGACAGCGCCACACACACACCCCCTGTAGATAGCGCCAAACACCCCCCCTGTAGATAGCGCCACACACACAACCCCCTGTAGAGAGCGTCACACAGCCCCCTATAGATAGGGCCACAAAGCGCTCCCTTCCTTATATATAGTGACACACAGCGCTCCCCCCCCCCCTTGTATATAGTGCTACACAGCGTCGCTACAGTGCAGCCCTGGGATGACATTTTATCCCATATGACTGCTGCAGTCTGTGATTGGCTGCAGCTGTCACATGGGGTGAAACGTCATCCCAGGAGGCCGGCCCGGACGGAGAAACTGAATTCGGGGCAAGTATAAGATTTTTATTTTTTCTAAATTGCGTTTTTACATAACATCTGCTATCTGTTGCGGGTTTTACCTTCCCATTGAATTAAATGGGGAAAACCCAAAACAAATTAGCAGCGTTTACGCAAATACAATTGACATTCTGCGGAATAAAAAACCACACCGCAGGTCAATTCCTGAGCTTTTTTTCCCCACTTATCATTTACGCAGCATGTGGATGAGAATTGTTCACATCTAATTTACTCTGCTGCTACTGTATTAGGGCTTGTCCACACTTCATGGAATTGCTGCGTATTTTCCGCCCAGAAAATACGCAGAATACAGTAGTGGCAAAGTGAGTGAGATTTACCAAATCTCATCCAGACGCTGCGTAAAATTTCCTACCAGACACTTGTCCTGCAGTGCGTATTTCTTGTACTGCAGCATGTCAATTCCTGCTGCGGAAAGTGGACAGAATAGCTGCGTTTTTTCAGAGGAGATGTCACCATCCCCTGACACTGAGAAAAACGCAGCAAAACACGCACCGTTTTCTGCAGCAGAATTTCTGCTAGTTTCTGCGGAATTGCTGCAGAAATATATATACATATACACATATATATATATATATATATATATATATATATATATGCTCCAAAATACGAGACAGCACTCCAGTTTGTGAAAAATAGGATCACTTTAATGCGACGTTTCAGCCCTACTCAATGGGGCCTTTCTCAAGCAGTACATTTCAGCGAACAGTGCACGTTTAAATACATAGTTTGTCAAGGTACATAATTAAGCAATAAAAAATACAATAAACACAGTATTGTACAATTCTCTGATTCCAGCACAGATTTACAATAAAATAATTCCAGTACATTTCCATGTGATTTTAGAAATCGTTGTGTGTAATAGTTATTATGAGGGCATATCACCCATACCGTGTAAAAAGATCTAAGTATGATCTAATTGAATAAGTGGCAATTCATAAAGTGCAGGTGCATAACATACAAAATATTTAAAAACGTTTTAATCATTAGTATTGGGCTCACCCTCTGGCGGATCCCCTCACTTCCTCCATGCTGTTTTGTTGTCTCGGTAACTTCCGAGAACAAATGCGCCTGCGCAAAGCCTGATATTTCGCACGTGACTATTCCTATCATTTCATCCTGAGTCATGACACGCACTAGTACATGGAACGCATCTCGCGCATGCTCAGATTAACGAATTACGTTCGTAATGGATTAACCTCATATGTCCCATTCCGGAACAACACATTGTGAGTCAAATATACTTTATTTATTGTTTAGAAAAGCAGAAAATGTATATATAGCTTCTACCCTCTGGGTTAATTAAAGGCTCAACAAGCGGTGACAGTCCCCTTTTGAAACGGAGACATTTCACCCTTGATAGGGCATGACACAGTGCCTGACCCGTTATACACAGATCGTGCTTGTGTCATCCCTAAAGAGCCATAATAACCACTCATGAATGGGGATTGGAAGCAGGACTAAGCCCCATATAAGACTCAAACTCTGTGTGAATTTTTAATTTTTTTCTCACTTTCAATTATATTTCAAGTGTGTTTTGTAAAGGTTAATCATTACGATATTATTTGGAAAAGATAGTAAACTAGCGGTCAATTTACGCGATTCTTCAGGCCATATGCATGATATTCTGATGAGGGGATCCGTACTGGGTGAGTCTTCACAATTGATCTGCAATAGACAGAGAACAAGAAGAAATCATTAAATTGAATTGAATAATGAATACATTCTGTCTAATATATATTTTCAGCCCAATATAGAGAGTAAAAAGCAGGGCAAATAGGCAAGGTACCTCTCATCATATACCACTCAATTTAAAATCAGCATTTAATCCGTAAGGACATAGTGTGTTTAACCTATAAATCCACTCTAGTTCACGTTTTTTCAGAAAAGATACTCTATGCCCACCTCGTCTAGGTCTGGGAATATGGTCTATGATTCTGAAACGCAAGTCTTTTTCAGTATGATTAGCTTCCACAAAATGTTTGGATACCGGTAAATCCATCCTCTTATTACGTATAGTAAACCTATGGTTATTTATACGTGTTTTGCAATCCAGAGTGGTCTCTCCTATATACAGAAGATTGCAAGGGCATTGTATCATATAAATAACCCATTCCGATGTGCAGGTAAGAAAGTGTTTAATTCTAAACTCCGTTTTAGTTATGGGGTGAATGAAAATTTCCCCTTTGACCGTGTACTTACAATTTACGCAATTGAGGCAGGGAAAGCACCCTAATTTCTGCCTCCCAAAAAACGTCTGCGTTAATTTTTTATTTGTACCAACATATGCTTTCACTAACCTATCTTTTAAATTCTTCGATCGCTTAAATGACAAAAGTGGAGGTGCCGAAAACTCAGGGACATATCTTAACCCCTTAACGACCAAGGACGAAAATGAACGTCATTGTCGGCTGCTAGTTCCCGCACCATGACGTTCATTTTCGTCCGCATTTCAAACTGTCACTCTGTGTAAACACAGAGTGACAGACCCGCGCTGACAGTTGTCCCCGACAGCTGAGACATCAGTCTTGCCGGACAGCGGACCATCGCCGCTGATTTCGGCAGTTAACCCCTTAAGTGCGGCGACGGATTGCCGTCGCCGCATTTAAGTGGTTTGAAGCACATCAGCAGCCCCCACGAAGTGATCGTGGGGGCTACCGATGCTTGTCACGGCAATCTGAGGTCAGATAATGACCTCCGGGTTGCCATGCACGGAAGCCTCGGAGGAACAGCCTCCGGCCGTTCCTCCTCTGCTTCCTGTCAGTGTGACAGTCACGTCACAATGACAGAGTACATCACACTACGTGTGTAGTATAATGTACTCTAGCAGCGATCAAAGCTGCAAGACTAAGTGTCCCCTAGTGGGACAAGTTAAAAAAGTAAAAAAAAGTAATAAAAATGTTTTAAAAAAAGTGTAAAAATAAAAGTTATAAGTTATATAAACACAAAATGCTTTTTTTCCTATAATAAAACTTATTATAGAAAAAAAATGAACACGTTAAAAAAGTACACATATTTGGTATCACCGCGTTCGTAACGAACCCAACTATAAAACTATAATGTTGTTTTTCCCGCACGATGAACACCCCAAAAAAAATCAATAAAAAACTACGACAGAATCGCAATTTTTTGGGTCACCACCGCTCCCTAAATAAAGAATAAAAAGTGATCAAAAAGTCGCATGCACCCGAAAATAGTACCAATAAAAACTTCTATCCGTCCCTCAAAAAACAAGCCCTTACACAGCTTTTTTGACTAAAAAATTAAAAAATTACGGCTCTCAGAATATGGTGACACAGAATTTTTTTTTTTATAAATAAGTCATTTTATTGCGCAAACGCTAAAAAAAAGGTCCAAACCTATATACATATGGTATCGCCGTAACCGTACCAACCCGCAGAATAAAGTAAAAATGTCATTTATAGCGTACGGTGAGCGCCACAAAAAGAAAACCTAAAAAACGGTGTCAGAATTCCTGTTTTTTGCTCAGGATTGCAAAAAAATTGAATAAAAAGTGATCAAAAAAATAAAAAAGTTATGGCTCTTGGAAAGCGGGGAGTGAAAATCTAAAATATGAAAGCAAAAAATGGATCAGTCCTGAAAGGGTTAATTCATTTCTAATGAAAAAACGTATGACCACATGTTGGGTATTTCCGTACTCGGGAGAAATTGCTTTATAAAAAAATGGTTGTTTTTTTCCTCCTTTATCCCTTGTGAAAATGAGAAAATGCAACATTTTAGTGGAAAAAATGTTGATATTAATTTTCGCGCCCTAATTCTAATAAACTCTGCAAAAGACCCGTGGGGTCTAAATGCTCACTATACCCCTAGAAAAATTCCTTGAAGGTTTTTCCAAAATGGGGTCACTTTTGGTGGGTTTCCACTGTTTTGGTCCCTCCAGTGCATTGCAAATGCGACATGGCACCGAAAACCATTCCAGCAAAATCATAAATCCAAATGGCGCTCCTTCCCTTCTGAGCCCTGCTGTGGGTCCAAACAGCAGTTTATTACCACATATGGGGTATTGTCGTAATCGGGAGACATTGCTTTACAAATGTTGGGGTGCATTTTCTTCGTTATTCCTTGTAAATAATAAAAATTTCTATGTTGTTTCAGAAAAAAAGTACATTTTAATTCTTACAGACTAATTTCAATATATTTAGCGAAAAACCTGTGTGGTCAAAATGCTAACTATACCCCTAGATAAATACCTTAAGGGGTCTAGTTTTCGAAATGGGTTAGTTTATGGGGAGTTTCTATCATTCTGGCAGCTCAAAGCTTCTCCAAATGTACATTGGGGCCTAAAATATTTTCAAGCAAAATATGAGTCCTGAAAGCCTCCGGGTGTTCCCTTCCTTTGGGGCCCTGCCGTGTGTCCAAACAACGCATTAGGGCCACAATGTGGGTATTTTTGAAAACAGGAGAAAGAGGGTGATAGATTTTGAGGTGTGTTTCTTCATTTTCATGGTCGCTTTACAAAGAAATCGGTCCTCAAACAAATACTTTTATGAAAAAAGTGAAATTATTATTTTTTTCACCTGATATGCATTAAATTTAGCAAAGAACTGTGGGGTCAAAATAATTACTATACCCCTAAATAAATACCTTATGGGGTCTAGTTTTCTAAATGGGGTAGTTTATGGGGAGTTTCTATCGTTCTGGCAGCTCAAAGCCTCTCCAAATGTACAGTGGGGCCTAAAACATTTTCAAGCAAAATATGAGTCCTGAAAGCCTCCGGGTGCTCCCTTCCTTTTGGGTCCTGCCGTGTGTCCAGGCAGCGCATTAGGGCCACAATGTTGGTATTTTTGAAAACAGGAGAAAGAGGGTGATAGATTTTGGGGTGTGTTTCTTCATTTTCATGTTCGCTTTACAAAGAAATCGGTCTTCAAACTAATACTTTTATGAAAAAAGTGAAATTATTTTTTTTTTCACCTGATATGCATTAAATTTAGCAAAGAACTGTGGGGTCAAAACACTTACTATACACCTAAATAATTACGTTATGGGGTCTAGTTTTCTAAATGGGGTCGTTTATGGGGAGTTTCTATCGTTCTGGCAGCTCAAAGCCTCTCCAAATGTACAGTGGGGCCTAAAACATTTTCAAGCAAAATATGAGTCCTGAAAGCCTCCGGGTGCTCCCTTCCTTTTGGGTCCTGCCGTGTGTCCAGGCAGCGCATTAGGGCCAAAATGTTGGTATTTTTGAATACAGGAGAAACAGAATGATAGATTTTGTGGTGTGTTTCTTCATTCTCATGGTCGCTTTACAAAGAAATTGGTCTTCAAACTGATACTTTTATGAAAAAAAGTGAATTTTTTTTTTCTTCACCTGCTATGTATTAAATTTCAAAATACTTACTATACCCGTAGGTAGATACCTTAAGGGGTCTAGTTTTCTAAATGGGGTCATTTGTGGGGGTTTCCACCATTCTGACACCTATGAGCCTCTGAAAACCTGGCTTGGTGCAGGAAAACAAAATGTACTTCAAAATTTATAAAATTATTATTCAATTTGTAAGTCCTCTAAATTGCTGAAAATTTATTTTATTTTTTCAAAAGTGCTGCCAAAATGGAGTAAAGAGATAGAAATATATATTTAATTAAAAAAATTGTACAGTATGTGTGTACATATGTGACATATTGCAGTTAAAATTAGGGGAAAATGGTAATTTTTACAAAATTTCTTCCATTTTTCTATTTTTTTATTAATTTCCGCAAATCGTATCAGTCTACTTTTACCACTAAAATAAAGTACAACATGTGACGAAAAAACAATGTCAGAATTACTTGGATATTCAAAGCTTTCACAGAGTTATTCTCTGATAAAGTCAGACATACCAGATTTGACAAATCTGGCTTGGTCATTAAGGTACAAACATGCCCGGTCATTAAGGGGTTAAATTGCTGTTAAGTATTGGCCAATGTTTGTTGATTATTTTTGCTACATCCTTACTTGTTTCATTATATGTTGATATAAAAGGTATTCTTTTGTTAGTATCCTTTTTGTTTTTTTCTTTAGACCTTTGTATGGAAAGGAGCTCCTCTCTATTAGACTTTGAGACTCTGTCCCTACGTTGTTGCACCAATTTCCTAGGGTAACCCCGTTTGATGAACTTCTCACCCATTTCATCCAGTCTCTTATTGCTTGTCTCTTCTCCATCAACTATACGTCTCACCCTTAGTAGTTAGCTGTAAGGTAATGCCCTTACTAAGCCCCTTGGGTGGCTGCTCTCGTATCTCAAGAGATTATTCCTATCCGTTATTTTTGTATGGATATCTGACGATAGTCTCATGTCTACTTTACTGATTGTAGTATCTAGAAATTGTATTGAAGTGTTGGATTGTACCAAAGTGAATTGTACATCCTTGTCTATTTTGTTCATGTATTTATGAAACAAGTCCAGTTCCTCAACTGTCCCCAGCCATATGAAGAAGATGTCATCTATGTATCTCCACCACCTCAGAACCTGTCTGAAGTGGTGGGATACATAGACAGACTCTCTCTCCAGAGTCGCCATAAAAATATTGGCATAAGTTGGTGCCACATTGGCCCCCATTGCCGTACCCCTCAACTGGACAAAGAATTGATCCTGAAACAAAAAGAAATTGTGTCTCAGAATGATATTCAATAGAGAGAGTAGAAACTCTATGCAAGCAGGTGTATATTCACTGTTTATCAAGGTTTTACGTATTGATGAAATCCCTCTGTCATGGTCGATCGACGTGTAAAGACTCACTACATCGAACGAACATAGCAGAGCCATAGCAGGTATATTTATGTCTCTTAATTTCAATAGGAAGTCAGAGGTATCACGGATATAAGAAGGGACCTCAATGGCATACTTACGTAGTGCCTTATCCAAAAAAATTGAGATTTTACCCAGGATAGATCCAATGCTAGAAACTATGGGTCTACCTGGGGGTTTCACAAGGGATTTATGTATCTTTGGAAGTACATATATTATAGGTGTAACTGGATGTAACACAGTCAAAAATTGTTTAAGATCTTTATCAATAATATTGTTTTGTATAGCTTCCTCTAGCGTTCTCTCTATGACTCTTCCTATGATGAACTTGGGATCAGATATCAACTCTCTATACACCTGTCTATCCTGTAATTGTCTCCTAATCTCTTCTATGTATCCCTCGGTATCCATGATCACTACTGCTCCCCCTTTATCTGCTTGTTTCATTGTTATCCTGTTATTATCCTTTAATTCTGCTAGGGCCTCTATTTCCTCTTTAGTCATGTTGGGGTGTTTAAATCTCTGCATGTTAGATTTTACCTTCAGGCTTTCAATATCTAATTTCACCACTGTAACAAATGTTTCAATTGCTGGTAAATTACAAAAAGGTACAAAATCACTTTTTAGTGAAAGATCGAAATCACATAATTTCAATTCCCCCACCCTATCATTATTGCGAGCATATTCCTGCTCTACAAACCATGCCTTCAATTTGATTGTGCGGTAAAATCTATATAGGTCTAATTCTAATTCAAACCAGTCAGTTTTTGACGTAGGGCAAAATGACAATCCATTATTGAGTACGGTATATTGTGCTTTAGTTAATGTGACAGAAGAGATATTTACCACTAATGTTTCTGTGGATAGTCCATCTTGCGAAGAGACTGTGTCCGGGTCATCACTGGTTTGGGCAGCCTGGGTTGTTTGGGGTTTACGCTTTCTGAAGTGCTTCCTTCCCTCCCGTCGAATTCTTCGTTGGTACCTTTCATCCGTCCTCCGTCCATTGCTCGTCCTAAAAAATCGTGTTCCTCTCTCTCCAAAGTAGGATTGACGCTTCGTTTATCATCACTTCGTATGCGTCTATTCTGTGAATAATCATTCCCAACAAAACGACGGGAATTCTTCTGTTCTATTTGCCAATTGTAGATATTCCCATTAGCGTAGTCCTCTACATCCTTCTGCCACTTCTGTCGTTTTGTTTCTTCTAGACCAGATCGAAACTTCTCTAGATAGATGTTGAGTTTGGTCATATATTCATCATATTCTTGTGTCGATAGTAAAGACTTCAATGACATATCTGTTGCGCTCACTTTCTCCTCAGTGATCAATAGATCTTTCTGTAGGTATTCAATATTGAGCAATAATATATCTAATGCATATTTATTGGAGATTTGGGTATATCGGGTACAAAAATCATTGTTGTGGAAAAAAAGGTTAGGTTTCATCTGGGATCTCATACTTCTGGGGATCCTGTGCGCTCTATAGTATTCTGTCAGAGTGGATAAATGTAATCCCATGGTAATGGTTTTTTTCTTTTCATTCTCGTATTTCCTTTTTAATTCCTTTATTGAGGGTATGGATAAAAAGGCAACATCTCCTACTGCACCCTGCAGTATCCTCTCTACATCAGCCTGGGTATATGAGAAGACATCTGGTTGTTCAGTTCCTCGATGGAGATCCTTGTTAGTAGACATTTAGATTGAACGTGCAAAGCTTTGTAGGTCAGCAATAGAAAAAAACAAAGAAAAAGCAGCACCGTTCCTTCTGTGTGGGGTGCAAAAAATTCCCGTTCGGACACTCGACCAGTGTCCCAAATGCCAATATGCTCCAAAATACGAGACAGCACTCCAGTTTGTGAAAAATAGGATCACTTTAATGCGACGTTTCAGCCCTACTCAATGGGGCCTTTCTCAAGCAGTACATTTCAGCGAACAGTGCACGTTTAAATACATAGTTTGTCAAGGTACATAATTAAGCAATAAAAAATACAATAAACACAGTATTGTACAATTCTCTGATTCCAGCACAGATTTACAATAAAATAATTCCAGTACATTTCCATGTGATTTTAGAAATCGTTGTGTGTAATAGTTATTATGAGGGCATATCACCCATACCGTGTAAAAAGATCTAAGTATGATCTAATTGAATAAGTGGCAATTCATAAAGTGCAGGTGCATAACATACAAAATATTTAAAAACGTTTTAATCATTAGTATTGGGCTCACCCTCTGGCGGAGGAAGTGAGGGGACTATTACACACAACGATTTCTAAAATCACATGGAAATGTACTGGAATTATTTTATTGTAAATCTGTGCTGGAATCAGAGAATTGTACAATACTGTGTTTATTGTATTTTTTATTGCTTAATTATGTACCTTGACAAACTATGTATGTAAACGTGCACTGTTCACTGAAATGTACTGCTTGAGAAAGGCCCCATTGAGTAGGGCTGAAACGTTGCATTAAAGTGATCCTATTTTTCACAAACTGGAGTGCTGTCTCGTATTTTGGAGCATATTGGCATTTCGGACACTGGTCGAGTGTCCGAACGGGAATTTTTTGCACCCCACACAGAAGGAACGGTGCTGCTTTTTCTTTGTTTTTTCTATATATATATATATATATATATATATATATATATATATATATATATATATACACACACACACACTATATACATACATACACATCACAGACACACATGAGTATGCACATTATACACATATAAGGTACACATTGTAAACACGCATGCACTTACCTTTTATGTAGGATATTTGTGAAGGGCGTTCAGCAGGTTGATGTGGTGGGAGTCTTCACACAGCGTTTCTCCTGCTCACAGCCCAACACAGAGCCAGCAGACAGTCTCCTCTCCCCCATGTCCCGACTGCTAGCAGCAGGAGAAGAGATGTGTAGAGCAGGGAAGGGGGGCTGGAGGGGGAGTTTCAGCACAGAACATGGCTGCTAAGTAGGACAGAAGCTCACCTCGCCTCATGACAGGTGCGGTCCTGGCCCCGGGGCTCCTTCCGGTGCTAGCGACGCCACCGGCCCTGAGGGGGTTTGGGCGGCCATGGGCCCCCTGGGAACCTTGGGCCCCGGGCGTCCGCCCGAACCGCCCTAATGATGATCCGCCACTGCATACGTGAACATATCAATTTTTGATTTTTCAAACAGTATATCAAAATAGAGGTTATGTAATTGCAAATTTAATTTGGTATTTTTTTTGTTCACTCATTTATTACACAAAACAATCACCTTGACGGTATGGCAGCTGGCCAACAGGACACAGGTCACAGTCTATAGTTCGTATAGTGTACCTGTGGAAGCTCAGACTGTAGCAAGACAGGCTCGGCTGAGACTAAGCAGCAGGCAGGAGTGGTACTCGGCACAACACAACTTCAGCTCAGCACGGCACTTGACCAAGATAGCACGGGATACAGGTTACAGGCAGAAGTAACAGGAAACACTGGGAACTAGAAAACACTAGGAGACCATTTGCTTAGACAAACTTAAGGTAGGATAACAACGCTCAGGCAAGGCAGGAAAGGGCTGGGCCCCTCTTATGGTCCAGGGCGCTCATGGGCTAATTTTGACTTAAACTCAGGTGCATGCACTGGCTCTTTAGGAGTGGGCACGAACGTGCGCGCGCACCCTACGGGACCCGGCCGAGGTAAGCAGAAGTGAGTGCTGGCGTCTCCTGAGGAGGAAACTGGAGCCAGCGCTCGCAGATCCATGGGTGCGGCCGTCAGGAGGTAAGTGAGCATGACGGCCAGCGGCCAAGGGCATGACACCAGTGTTGAGGGGACGGGACCATTAGTACTCTTTCTACATTATATGTAGAGGTCGCCTCAATTATAGAACCATAGAGGCACCTGCAACAAATTGTTCATATATATGTTCCACTCCTTATTAACCTGGTCACACCTCCAGGACTTACTTAAAGCTGGCCATACACATTAAATAGCAGTCAGCCGGACAGCTTTTCTTTCTGTCTCCCCCATACATATTTACGCACAGCTCGGTCAAGTGTGCATGTGTTTACAATAGGGAGAAGGGAGAAAGCCACTGACAGACTCTACTGGCAGCGGATACATTACTAACAAACAAGAATATTGGCCATTTTGCCGTTAAGCATGCCAGACACATCTCTCCCCTGATATCTGCCGTCGGGGGAGAGTCGGAATACTGCCAAACACATAAGCCGACGCTCTGGTCGGGGATTCCACTCCTGTAGAAGCCCCTGATTTTACTGTCCATAGATCTCGGCAATGATCCGTTATCTTCAAGGGGGTGTGGAACTATCTACATTGTAGCAATATATGGGCATTATCCACAGGGGGCACTGTAGCGCATCTACATAGCCATTTTGACACTATCTATGTGGGCACTCTTGCATTTTCTACAGTGGACACTGTGGCACTATCTACAGGGGCATTGCGGCACTATCTAAATGTGCACTGTGGTGTTTTCAGGGGTTTGGGACAAAAAAACCCTGACAAATGAAATCCATCCATTTTTTTTAACGGCCATGAAAAACAGATGGCAAATGGATGACAAACGGCCATTAAAAATGGTCTGATGGACTTAAAATCGATGAAAATTGGGAGAGACGCTGATGCAAAATGGCCATAAAAACCGGAAATTTAATAAATGTCCCAAAAACAGGACATAAAATGAGAATAGCTTTAAGAAACATTCACAATAATGGATCCCAGAAAAGACATATGTAACAAAGGGCATATATGCACATTTATGTAACATATAGAAGCTACAGAATAACATCTTTTCTGAAGAATTATTGATACCTATAAAGGCTCTATAAATGCACACCCACACACAATAATCGTATAATTATATTCTGATAAAATTAATCAGTGCTACCTTTGTGACAAAATAGCCTCATGTAATTCAGGCATTCAGAAGGTTGCATGACACATGCCAAAAATCTCTTACATTATCTCAGATTCAGACTAGATACAATATGTAGAAAATATAAATAATAAATGTGAATTATTTTTTTTTTGTCTGTAAATAAGCCATCGAGTTTATTTCTGATTAGTGATCGGTTATGATGATCCTTAAGCAGATTATACAAATTGGTTATTTCCTAAATTCAGAGTAAATGTGTAGGAAGCGTGAAAGATGAGAAAACAAACCAAATTACCAGAAATGTAAAGGAGACACCAGAGGCTTAGTGAGCAATAGGACAGCAAGACATTCTAAGAACTGACACATGGAGAATACACAAAGCAGATGGACATAGAAAAATGGTGACAAGCTTAAAAAGGTAAATTACAGTTTCTTCCTGGAAATCAGCACTTGCATATTTCAATAACTCTCTCTACCCCTCTTTCTCTCTCTCTCTCTCTCTCTCTCGCTCTTCTCTACACGTTTTTTTCATATTAAAAGTTTTTATTGGTTTTAAAACAACAAGTATAAAACACAGGAGGGAGGGGGAAACAACTCCACAGAAAATAAAAAAAATAAAATAACAAAGAATGTCAAGGCTCCAACAAGGAGGCGAGCATCACATCCAATGACAAGCGACAAGGCCTGAGTCGGTCCACTCCTAGACGAGGTTCACGTCCAAGGCAGGGTAGACATGGTATGGGGGCATAATAGCTAGGCTAACCGGACTCAGAGTTTGGATTCGGAATTGTGAAAAAAGTCAAGAACACGAGCGTGCGTCGACGCAAGGTAATTGAGACGACAGTCGGCAAGCCAACCCCACCTGCATCCCTGGACCAAGTAAGAATTATCCTGCTTAGTCGGGGACGGCCTGATGGCCAGATGAAGGATCCAAAGCATTGTTGTATACGTAACGAAAAGGAGGATGGCATGGAGATGGGGATCGTCTGCAGCAGGTACAACAATCTGGGGAGGAGTGACATTTTTATAATATTAATACGGCCAAACCAGGAGAAATCCTTTTTATGCTAGGAAGCAAGGTCTGTGTGGAACTTGGATAGCAGGGGAATGAAGTTATTTGTAAACAGTTGTGAAAGGTCAGTGCTGATACGCCCACCCAGATACGCTATACCCCTAGAGGGCCAGGAAAAGGGAAAATTACTTTTGAGGAGTGATACTGTTGAAGATGAAAGGGATACATTCAAAGCCTTTGATTTAGAAAAGTTGATCTTAAAGTTGGACCATATTCCAAAACGGAACAGATCAGACATCAACGAGGGAAGAAATACAT
Organism: Rhinoderma darwinii; assembly: GCF_050947455.1. NCBI lineage: Eukaryota > Metazoa > Chordata > Amphibia > Anura > Rhinodermatidae > Rhinoderma > Rhinoderma darwinii. The sequence goes on along the minus strand of NC_134691.1, from coordinate 159,704,680 downwards.
GCCGGTTTGTGAGATAAACCAATAAGTCATCAACAAATGCAGAACACTTATATTCTATTCCACCTATCAAAATACCCTTAATGTCCGGGCTGTTCCGAATAGAAGCCATGAGACATTCCATAACAAGAACATACAGCAATGGGGACAAGGGGCAGCCCTGCTTGGTGCCATTGTGAATAGTGAAGGGAGCAGAAAGCGAGCAATTGATTTTTATTTGGGCTGAGGGAGAATGATATAGGGCCATTATTTTACTAATGAGGGAAGGTCCTAAGCCTATGTGTTGAAGAGTTTGATGATGGGCGAACCAGGATATTCTGTCAAACGCCTTCTCGGCATCTAGCGACAGAATCATGAGAGGGGTGCGTTGAGTCTTGGCATGATGGATGATATCCATAGTTTTGAGTGTATTATCGCGTGCTTCCCAACCGGACACAAATCCCACTTGATCTGGGTGAATTAGGGTAGGCAAGTGTTCATTCAATCTGTTAGCAAGTAATTTGGCGTAGATTTTAAGGTCCACATTGAGTAATTATATGGGGTGGTAACTGGAGCAAAGTTGAGGATCCTTGCCCGGTTTAGGGAGAACAGCGACATGGGCCAGAGTGGAGCTAGGCAGGAATAGGACATCGGGTGAGATGGAATTAAAGGCTTGGAGCATTAGGGGTGTCAGACATTCAACTAGTGTTTTATAAAATTTGGCAATCTATCCATCCGGGTCAGGACTCTTTCCCCCCGGGAGGTCTTTTATGACTGTAAGAATCACCCGAAGTAGACGTGTGAATGGAGAAGTAAAAGAGTCCCGACCCGCGGAGGGTGAATGGGTGGGGGGACAAAGGTTGTAGAGGTCAGAAAAAAAATGATGCAAGCAGTCTGCTACCTCGGAGGTTGTATGAACAACATGGCTGGAGGAAGACTTAATGTTCGATATATGAGACTGGCCCATCTGAGCTTTTAGTGCCCTGGATAGCATGCATCCGCTCCTGTTACCAAATTCGTAGAACTTGCACTGACAGACTTGGAGAGCCGAATCCAATAGACGCCGAGCATCTTGTCGGGCATTTTTAACAGAAAGCGCACGCTTGTGAGCCAGTTCAAGAGAACACATTTTTTGAAGAGCAGTTTTACGGGAGTGGGCCCTTTCTTTTTTAAGGCGAGCTCAATGTTTTATGAGAACACCTCTGAGTACACAATTAAGGGCCTCCCACTGCATCATAGGGGATGTAGTATCCTGGCCATGATCGGATCCGAAATGCTCAACCATTCACAACAGTTCAGCACTGCAGACCCCATCGATGAGTAGCTATAATCTTTGCCAGAGGGATGTTGAAGGCGCCAATTATCACAGAGTTGAAGCTGTAAAACAGTGCGTTTCACCGTTTTGATAGCACTCTATGCAATGCTGGAGCGACCAGTAAAGTTATCTACTGTCGGGTCCAAAGTAAGGTTAAAGTCTCCGCACAATACCACAGTCCCCCACACAATCGGAAGGGCAGTGTCTATGAGATTAAGAAGGAAAGGGACCTGGCCCTGGTTGGGAGCATTAATCACAATGAACTCACATCCACCGATATTTAGAACTAGGACATTATATATCGGGCGTCAGAGTCTGCAACAAAATGTATGACCTGGTGAGTAAGAGACTTGTGAGGAGCTATGGCAACGCCTCAAGATCTGGAGTGTGAGTTGTTATTTAAGTGCTAGTGTGTGTAGAATTTATGTTTAATGGAAGGGGAATGACCTTCCTTGAAGTGTGTTTCCTGAAAACATGGAATGTGGACCTTACATTTGTAAAGGTGGTGTAGAATTTGTGCTCACTTTTCAGGAGTTTACAGCCCCTTCGCATTGAAGGAGGCTAAAGTGATGTCAGCCATGGGTGTAGACAGAACCGCTCGCTGAGGTTTTCCAGAAGATGTAATAAGGGCAAGAGTCCAGGGTCCCCACGAAGGGAAGGAGGGAAGGGAACACTCTAGAAATAGAAATCACAGCATGAAACAAAAACAAAAACATCAACAAAAAAGGCAGTAAAATAGAAACTGCCACGCAGACTAAGCACAAGTATGCGAAGGACCAGGAGGCGCCCTTGCGCTCTGGATAGGTCCGGGACCTACAGGGGGAAGATGACAGATATGCATAAAAGCTATCTGCGCTCCCTAGAGTATGATAACAAGCATAAACAGCTAACATTATATATCGAATTGAAAATGAAAATAGCGGGGAAGACATTTTAGAACAAGTTAAGGTAAGTATATTGCTGAAAACAGAAAATTAAGCTACACTTCTATAAGTAATCAGGAACAAAGGACGAGTACTCAAGTGATAATAAATCAATTGTAACTGGTATTTCAGTTCCTGGGATGTACATGCAGGTCACATTGCACTGCGACCTATCAGGCAGAACGGCCAATCTCCATAGGAGGTGGAGGGTCCTGTTCCCGTTCCTACCTGTGTCTAGACCTTCTTCTGGGGCCCCGTTGGAGGCGGCCCCCAGTAGAATTCGGGGGTAAGTGGGAAGGGTGACTTGCTTGTGATCCTCCGCCTGCAGAGGACATTAACAAGGGCCATTCTTGTATTGAAATAAGAGGTAGGTTTAAGACCCGCAAGAAATCAGGTAAATCATTCGGAGATCGTAGAGTATAGGTTTGACCATCCTGTCTAACCATTAAGGTGAAGGGGAAGCCCCATCTGCAGGTGATGCCTCGGCTCCGAAGTACCTCCAAAAGCGGTTTGAGAGCAGATCTTTATGCCAGGGTGTGTCTGAACAGATCCGGTAATATACGTATCTACGTACCTTGATGAGGCAGGGTGGGCTGTTGTCTGGTTTTCTGTAGAATAGAGTCCTTTATGGCATAAAACTGAATTCGGCATATGACATTTCTTGGCCGATGTTGGTCAAGGCTCGCAGATGCAAAGCTCGATGGGCCCGATCAATTTCTATATGGGTGTTCGGTGGGCGACCCAATAGATTGTTGAAGATGGTAGACAGTGTAGAGAAAAGGTCAGACGTGGGAATCGATTCAGGCAGACCCCTAATACGTAGGTTGTTCCTCCGATTACAATTCTCAATATCATCAAGATGTTGTTGAAGAGTGAACAATTGATCAGAGTGCTGCTGTATAGTGGATTGCATAGATGAAATGGTCGCAGTGTCAGTTATGTGGTCCCGAGCAAAGGTGTCCACCCTCGTAGAGAGTGAGGAAAGTTCGGGTCGGAACTGAGTAAACTCCAGTTTACATTCTTCCACAATCTGTTTGGCAAAGGAGGACATGTCAGCCTAGTGGGTAGCATTTGAACAACCAGGCGTATGTCAGAAAAAGTGGGCGGTCTATCCTCACCAGAAGAGAGCGGAACACAAACAGGTATGGATGAGGAATCTAGTTGACTGAATCTGAGAACAGACGGAATATCGTCCGGATTTTGAGAAAGGTTCAGAGTGGGAGGTCTGGGTGAGTGGAGAGTTGGGCCTCGGCTGCGGGCATATGGTGAGGGTAAAGTCCAGTGGGGAGGGGGGGACCCTTGAGGTATTGAGGTTTGTGTGGTCAGTGATATATGAACGAGGCTACTCCATGAGGAGCCAGTGGACCGAGAAGGGGAGACCCCCAATAATATATGGCCCTGTTGAGGTTGGAGGAGCACTGGTGTCTGTGCTCTCAATGGCCCGACAGCGGGTAGGATTGTATGAGGTCCATCACCTCTGTACTCACAGTTCTGTGCCGCCAGCTGGAGAAGAAATGTCCTGCAGTGCAACAGCCCGTGAGTCAAGCGAGTCCGGTGGACTAAAAACAGCGGGCCCCGCATCCACCTACACAGGCCCACCAGTGCCGGGTGCAACCACCTGTGCCCTGAGCACAGGGGCTGAGGAAAGTGGTACGGCAGATCAGAAAGGGTGGTTGGTGGCAGATGCGTCATCCAAGGGGAACTGTGAGCAGAGTTCCTGCATCTGCGTCTCTGAGGTGTCCATTTTGGGAGGCCCCACGTGCTGCAGTGGAGTGAGCGACGGCCTCGGGAGCATCCAAGGTGTGCAGGGAGGTCAGCGCTGCTCTATCCAGCTGACCCATAGGGGAGGCTGCCTGATGCACAGCATCTGCCTGTGCAGGCACGAGGTCGGGCATGGTAAGATCCCAGCAGCCATCTTGGAAGGCGGCAGTCTGCAGTGCTTGGGACCCATCCTCACCTACACCCTGGGGGTGAGGTAGGGAGCAAGGCATCCTTGGCAGCATTACCTGGCAAGGTAAGGAGGCATCTGCGGTCAGCATCACAAGGCTGCCGGGGCGCTGGGGTAATAAAGATAGAGAAGCCGAACGGCCATCTAGGGTTCAGGCCTCAGGCAAGAGCAGAGCCCTCAGCTACATCGGAGTCGTCCGTCCAAAATACGTCCCAATATCACACTGGGGAGAGGAGGGATGGGTAGAGGATTTAGCCTTGGCTTTTTTTTGGATGTCTTCCCCATATTATAGGCTGGATGTTAGCCGATTAGCATGAAGCTGGTGGAGGAGCACAAAAAAGCACGTCTTCACTCTCTCATAGCTGGCTACGCCCCCTGTCATAGCTGGCGACGCCCCCCTCCACGTTTTTTAATGAAGATCTATTTCTTAAAGTTTTTTATTTTCACAAAATTAAGCTATCCCATCTGGTATTTTTAATTATCTAATGATGAAACACTATGCCTCGATGGGTCACAGCTTTTTTTGTGGGCACGGTAGGGGGATCTATACCATGTTAGGCACGTGGTTTTAATGCTATGACTGATCGGTATATATATATATATATATATATATATATATATATATACAGTATATATATATATATATGTAAACCCAATTACTGAGTACATTGGTACGCTGACGCTGCATACAATGTCCTGATACAGGGGCGTAACTAGGAAAGACTGGGCCACATAGCAAACTTTTGACTGGGCCCCCCCTCTCCTGGGTGTCACACAACCCCCCCTTGTAGATAGTGCCTTTTTAAAGCCCCCCCCTGTAGATAATGCCATACAGCCACCTCTGTAGGTAACGCCATACAGCCCCCTCTGTAGATAGCGCCATACAGCCCCCACTGTAGAAAACGCCATACAGAGTCCCCCCTGTAGATAACACCATACAGCCCCCTTTGTAGATATCTACAGAGGGGGCTGTATGGCGTTATCTACAAAGGGGGCTGTATGGCGTTATCTACACGGGGGACTCTGTATGGCGTTATCTACAGTGGGGGCTGTATGGCGTTACCTACAGAGGGGGCTGTATGGCGCTATCTACAGGGGGGACTCTGTATGGCGTTATCTACAGGGGGCTGTATAGCGTTGCCTACAGGGGGGGGCTGTATGGCGTTACCTACAGGGGGCTGTATGGCGTTACCTACAGTGGGGGCTGTATAGCGTTACCTACAGGGGGGCTGTATAGCGTTACCTACAGGGGGGGCTGTATAGCGTTACCTACAGGGTGGGGCTGTATAGCGTTACCTACAGGAAATCGTAGAGCTTTCAAAAGTCAGAAGCAGCAGCCAAAACTCTATGTTGGTGAGTGATTGTGCTCTGCACAGAAAGCAGCTTAAAGAGGCTCTGTCACCAGATTTTGCAACCCCTATCTGCTATTGCTAACTGCTAAGTAGCTACATCGACTTACCTGCAAACGCTGATGCTGCTGCAGAATCAACTGTAGCCTCTGGTGCCGGTGTCCTCGCTCGTCTGACACGATGCAGGACCTGTGAGTGACGTCACAGCGTGATCTCTCGAGAACACACTGTGTCTGCACTGCCAGAAGCTGGGCGTTCTGAAGAGAAGTGGATGATACTTCTCATCAGAACGCCCAGCTAGTAAAAGTATTAAAAACACCCCGATGTACGCACATAATACACGCCCAGTTGGACTTTTACTTTTAAACACGCCCACTTGGACTTTGCAAGCCTCATTTGCATAACTACAAAAATGGTCATAACTTGGCCAAAAATGCTCGTTTTTTAAAAATAAAAACGTTACTGTAATCTACATTGCAGCGCCTATCTGCTGCAATAGCAGATAGGGGTTGCAAAATCTGGTGACAGAGCCTCTTTAAGTGCAATTTTTTTTCATGATGCCCACCCACTACATCCCCACAGAACCCATGTACACCTACTGTTTTTTCCTGCCCCTCCACAGAGCTGCTGTTAGATTGCGTCTCCTTCCCGGCCTGCCCCTGTCCACCTACTGTCTCTGCTATGGGCCCCTTCATTCACGAGCGCTGCACCCCCTTCAAAACAGCAGATCGGTGGGGGTCCTGGAAGTCAGACCCCGACCCATCAGCTATGGCCTATCCTGAGGATAGGCCATCAATTTTTAGGGAGTGGACAACCTCTTTAATTCTATATTAATATTATACTAGAAAACTGCTGGTGGCTCCAAACTAGAAAAAATATAGGTAAACATTTGTTATGCCCGCGGTCGCTAATGGCCAGCGCAGGACTCAGAGAACTTGCCGGCGCCACCCTCCCAGTAGACGCCAGAACTCGCAGCTGCAACATCCGTCTATGGTCCCTAGGGTGCACGAGTGCGCGCGATCGTCTCTGGCCTTAAAGGGCCAGCGCCCGCACCGGTAAATTGTTCCCTAACCAATCCCCTGATAACTCTGGACTATAAAATGGACTCTGCCAACTCCCTCCTTGCCTGCACGGTGTTGTTGTCTTCTCATGTTAGTTAAGCAAATAGTACCTTAGTTCTAACTGGTTCCCAGTGTTCCCGTATCTTGCTTCCCGTATCCTGTATCCAGTAACTGTGTTTCTTCTTGAGCTGAAGTCTAGTGCTGGAGTCGTATTGGTGCCACCTGCCACACTTGCTGTCATCTGCCACGTCTGGTGTCATCTGCCACGTCCTGTGTCATCTGCCATGTCCAGTGTCGTTTTCCACGTCCGGTGTCATGTGCCACGTCTGATGTCATCTGCCACGCCAAGCATCAGCTGCCACGGCAAGCATCTGTGCCATAAATCATCTGTGCCAAAGCAACTGCTACATCTCGTGTCTGTCTGGACTCTCATACAGGTACTCTTGTGCTTAGACTTTCCATTGACTGTTGTTTGTCAGCTGCCACTTGACTACGGCGCAGCGGCCTAGTGGGTCCACATACCCCAGAATCGTGACATAATTTAGGTAATACTGTCACCAGTGTTTTCATTACTAGAACCATAGATCCAACACGCAGAATTTTACTAGAGACAGAAAACTGTCTATTAATATTTTTAGCTTCAATCCAGTCATTAGTGTTTTTCATTATCAGAGGAAAGTGTATTCATTTACAGTATATCAAAACTACCTATAATTGAAGCAGGTTGAATAGAAAGGACTGACATATACTCATGTTTTTTTTCAGTCTCCCTCTGTAATACAATTTATATGCTTCCCAAATGGTTGACGATGGGGAATATAATGATGTAAAAATGTGAGGATTATGCCATCCCTAAATTATGCCAGTATGGTCTATTTAATTGTGTGCACTATGTCTTTAAATGCTATATGTGTTTTTGTTTATTTCTGCGTTTCTACCCGAGTAGAAGACAAAAACATGTTACGTTGCAACCTATGTGTATTTTATGTTATTCTCTTCTGTATTGTGTGCTTTAAACAGGTTCAGGCAATGATGGCTGGCTATCAAAATGTTAAATATTTTAGCACCAGGAGAAACGGCCCAGACACAATCTTAGTTAGTATGTTCCCACCCAATAACAGTGGGGAGGACGAGACCAGCGTGGCTATTCCCCTAGAGAAGGAGCTATTTTATAAGCTGCTTTGTTAAGAACTTCTGAGCGGTGGTGAGCAGCATAAGTAAAGGCGCTAAGTAAACCTGAAGCATCGGTGGGTGACGGGTGGAATACTGTTGGTTTGGTGGTAGGGACGAGCCTCCCTGTGAAAGACAGCATCAATTGGCGGGTTACTGTGGCAGGGGCTTTCTTTCGCGCAAGCAACAAGTAAGCAAGCCAGCAAGCAAGTAGGGTCAAGCAAGAAACTGTGATTTAAAGAGAACATTACCCCACTATCAGGGAGGAGTGCCCTTGACTTTGTTCTGTTAGTTGGTGAGCCAGCTATCACTGTCTGCCCGCCTGAACCAAGTTGAGCAAGTTTTGTAACGTAATGACATAACAACATATTACTTCTATTTACCTGATCCTCTTTTCTGAAAAATCCCTGTTCACGTAATATGCCAAATCTGAACAAACCAAATTCTCTGGGTGAAGTTAAAGGCAAACCCTAGTAAAAAATAAATTTAAAAAAAACATACCCCGAAACTGAGATTTCATTGTGTTGACTCACTATTGGGCCCCAATGCAACGGGTCCCCCACTTATCATGTGCAATTTATAATACTGGTGCCAGGGCCTGGTCGTGACTGCAACCTCTGCACCTCTTTTGCCCCTGTACTTAAGAATCCATAGTGAATAGATTCGTATAGGCTTTGTTAGGAGGCTCCTGAATGTGCTCCAGGCCAACAGGTGTAGCATGAGGGGGTGACAATGTCCAATTATTGATGAAGTTCCTCCAGCACTTCTGCAGTCAGGATATCTACAGTAAATATGACCTGGATAACATAGATTGATTTTGTTTTAATAGAATAGCAGTTCTAGAAGTGGGCACATATGCGTAACTGATGAGAAATTTTGTCTAACTGTTTACTATACATGTTGATCTACATATTAATTTAGACATTTTGAGGTAATATAGGTGCATCAACTGATTTGGACCCCATTCTGTTAGATCGCACATCCAGTTATGTATCATCTAGCATCAGTGTTTTTGAAAAATCCTTCTCTGATCTTTAATGATCCAAACAAGTATATAAGTATAATGACAGGAAAAGTGTAGGCTTTGATTTCAGCCAATCATCTACAATATGATAATGACTCTGATTCAGCCAATGAGAATATTTCAATGCATTATAATAATTCTTCACCCCTCAAGGTCCCTACAAGTTAATGTGTCTCTACATCTTATCTCAGAATGGACTGTAGATAAGATGGCCCAACATTAAATCATTTAAACAAAGCCCTTCTTCACCCCCTCTCTTATGGTAAACATAGTAATTCTTCCAGACTCAAGGACGATCAGCACCTTACAAGAATAATAAACACATTCAACATAGAATTGTTTCAAGGCAACTTCTTACTTAGATTAATATATTACATTTTACTTACTAATCTCAAAATGGCTCCTTCAGGCCAAAAGATGGATTCCAACGATCCAAAATGGGCGCCTACCATACAAGATAGAGTCCATGCAAAATGTTAATATGCACCTTTCATGCATCATAAAATAATTTGATTTGTCTTAAAGTCAAAAATAGTCTACGGATGTATATTAAATAGTGACCATTGCTATTCATGATTAAAATATATAAATACAATTTTAGAAAAGTTAGAAAATAAATAGATAATAGATCGTATGGGAGCTCGGTCCATAAAATAAAAAAAATAGGACATGTCCTATTGTTTTTGGAAAGTTTCTACGACACGGACACCTTCTCGTAGGCAATAGAAATTAATGGGTCTGTAACTACGGGCGATTTTACGGTCGTGTGCATGGGGCTTTAGTCTGTGGATGCATTACACAGGACTAATCTGTGGGCTGTACCATTCCACTGTGACAGGGGCCTCATGCACTATAATAAATGTATGTGAGCAAAATTTCTAATACATGTACACTACCGTTCAAAAGTTTAGGGTCACTTAGAAATTTCCTTATTTTTGAAAGAAAAGCACAGTTTTTTTCAATGCAGATAACATTCAATTAATCAGAAATACACTCTATACATTGTTAATGTGCTAAATGACTATTCTATCTGCAAACGTCTGGTTTTTAATGCAATATCTACATAGGTGTATAGAGGCCCATTTCCAGCAACCATCACTCCAGTGTTCTAATGGTACATTGTGTTTGCTAACTGTGTTAGAAGGCTAATGGATGATTAGAAAAGACTTGAAAACCTTTGTGCAATTATGTTAGCACCGCTGTAAACAGTTTTGCTGTTTAGAGGAGCTATAAAACTGACCTTCCTTTGAGCTAGTTGAGAATCTGGAGCATTACATTTGTGGGTTCGATTAAACTCTCCAAATGGCTAGAAAAAGAGAGCTTTCATGTGAAACTCGACAGTCTATTCTTGTTCTTAGAAATGAAGGCTATTCCATGCGAGAAATTGCCAAGAAACTGAAGATTTCCTACAACGGTGTGTACTACTCCCTTCAGAGGACAGCACACACAGACTCTAACCAGAATAGAAAGAGAAGTGGGAGGCCCCGCTGCACAACTGAGCAACAAGACAAGTACATTAGAGTCTCTAGTTTGAGAAATAGACGCCTCACAGATCCTCAACTGGCAGCTTCATTAAATAGTACCCGCAAAACGCCAGTGTCAACGTCTACAGTGAAGAGGCGACTCTGGGAGGCTGGCCTTCAGGGCAGAGTGGCAAAGAAAAAGCCATATCTGAGACTGGCTAATAAAAGGAAAAGATTAATATGGGCAAAAGCACACAGACATTGGACAGAGGAAGATTGGAAAAAAGTGTTATGGACAGACGAATCGAAGTTTGAGGTGTTTGGATCACACAGAAGAACATTTGTGAGACGCAGAAGAACTGAAAAGATGCTGGAAGAGTGCCTGACGCCATCTGTCAAGCATGGTGGAGGCAATGTGATGGTCTGGGGTTGCTTTGGTGCTGGTAAAGTGGGAGATTTGTACAAGGTAAAAGGGATTTTGAATAAGGAAGGCTATCACTCCATTTTGCAACGCCATGCCATACCCTGTGGACAGCGCTTGATTGGAGCCAATTTCATCCTACAACAGGACAATGACCCAAAGCACACCTCCAAATTATGCAAGAACTATTTAGGGAAGAAGCAGGCAGCTGGTATTCTATCTGTAATGGAGTGGCCAGCGCAGTCACCAGATCTCAACCCCATAGAGCTGTTGTGGGACCAGCTTGACCGTATGGTACGCAAGAAGTGCCCATCAAGCCAATCCAACTTGTGGGAGGGCCTTCTGGAAGCATGGGGTGAAATTTCTCCCGATTACCTCAGCAAATTAACAGCTAGAATGCCAAAGGTCTGCAATGATGTAATGGCTGCAAATGGAGCATTCTTTGACGAAAGCAAAGTTTGAAGGAGAAAATTATTATTTCAAATAAAAATCATTATTTCTAACCTTGTCAATGTCTTGACTATATTTTCTAGTCATTTTGCAACTCCTTTGATAAATATAAGTGTGAGTTTTCATGGAAAACACAAAATTGTCTGGGTGACCCCAAACTTTTGAACAGTAGTGTATATCAGAAAACTGTATGATTTCCTATTCTTCCTATTAGTAAAAATAAATAAATAAAAACTAGACAATGCTTTTAAGCGCTGAGCCGGGAGAAGCCCTTAATGTCACTCTTAATATATGGACAGTGATGTTGGGCTTTCAACTACGGAGTCCCTGGCCAGAGCAATGCGAGCTCTCTGGCCAGGGACTCCTGTCTTGGGAAAGCCCTTGACGTCACTATACACATATTGGGCGGCTAAGGGGCATTATACTGTATGGGGCAGCAATGGTGGCATTATCCTGTATGGCAGCAACTATGGGGCATTAAACTGTATTGGGAAATTTGTGTGGGCATTATACTGTGCAGGGGCATCTGTGTGGGCATTATACTGTATAGGGGCATCTGTGTTGGCTTTATACTATATGGGTGCAATGATGGGGGCATTATACTGTGTGGGGGCAGTTATAGGGGCCTTATACTGTGTGGGAGTTTCTATGGGGGCATAATGCTGTGAGGAGGCACTATGGGAGCATGATACTGTGTAGGCTGAACCAGGTGTGTATGGGTGGTAATTGGGTGGGGTTAGAGGCATGGCTTAAAATATAAAAAATTGGCATGTGCCGCATCGGCTGTCCCTCTTTGTGATACTTTAAAGTTGGAAGGTATACAACAGACTTGTTGCAATTGCTCCCTTAACTACCCTAGACCTACAGATGTATTCATTTTACCCGTAAGTCATTCCTGAAGGTTGACTGTGTTCACGTGGCTAACCACAATTCAGAATGATTAAATATTATACCTCATGAATCTCTATATATTGTTTAAGTGTTCTGGCTGCAGCATATAAAAAATGTGAAAAATGGGGTGAGCTGATATTTCTCTGTACTACTTTCTGCATATGTAGGTCTTAAGAATGCGTTTCAGATTCAGGTAAATGCCTATAGTGAGGCAAACTGAGATGACAGTCAGAAGCAGCAAGCTTTGTGGTCAGGCAAAATCAGGGAATTAATCACTGTAGTGTTCATCTTTATCACTGAAAAAGGTGTCTGAGGTGTGATGGCTTTAACAGTTTAATGTTTTATATTATTCCCTAGTATAATTGATTACTATACTCCCACTTTATACACTATAACATGCAACTCAACATTTCATACATATATATATATATATATATATACACGTGCACCTTTTCAGATTTTGTGTATTTTTTTCCTGCCACAAGAGGGCTGTATGCACAATACAACATCAGCAGCCTGTGCCATAGTTATCTACTTTCCTGGATGGCAGCTCTCCCACCATCCCATACTCCTGGCAAAAAAGGCAAGTGACCCGCACAGCCAGAAGTCTGTCCAGCAGGCCCATCAACAAAACTAAAACTTTAAAGCCCTGCTCACATAGCGGATTTTGCTAGGTGGGTCCCGCCGCAAAGTTCTCTGCGGAATTATTCCTGCCATCTGCAGGAGGTTCAGGCATTTTCAGCTAGTGGGAAAAAGAAGCGCCCGACCCCCTCCCAATGAAATGAATGGGAGGCGGAATTTAGCGGCGGAATATGCCGCAAAAATTCCACCGTGTGAACAGGGCCTAAAGAGGAAACTATGGCAGTGACAGGAACAATCTGGTTGTTTTAGGAGAAACTATGGATGTTGTGAGGCCCACTGGCTGTTGTGGAGACATAATAGCTTGGGACCATTTCCGCCATTGGGCACTATGGCTGCAATGAGTGAACTATGGCTGCATTTGGGACACTATACCTGTGTCGGGAACACTGTGGCTATAGTTATAAGAGCCTATCATAAAACTAGTAACGTTTTTACTAGAGGATCTCAAAACTATAACATACAATAAATATGATATACTGTATGTCTATTGCAATGTTCATTTCTTCTAGACAACACAACTGTATCTGCACTCCCATTCTGTTTCTCCTCCCACCATCTACACTAGACAGTCAGACAAAAAGGCAAGTAACTATTTCACCAACCACTCTTAGGGATTAAAAGACATTTTATAATCCAAACATATGGTACTTTGATTTGTGGAGTGGTAAGCTGATGGTCCATTATAGGGCTGTATAATGGGGCAAGTTTAACTCGGCAATCAGGTCCCTACCACATTAGGGCTCACGGAGTCCCTATGGGTCTGCAATATTGACCTGTAGATACTTCAGGGGAGATTTACTTAGACTGGTGTTTCATACGCCAGTCTAAGAATGAAGGCCACTGGAGTAAGATGCAATAAATGTTTTAAGAGGCGCACGACTCTGTCACATCTTTGGTTGTCTGTGTGTCAGAAAGCTGGCATAAATTTCCACTATAATTTACCAGTTTCTGGCATAAATTATAGTAAATGTTTTGGCCTTGCCACTTCTACTGAACCACACCCACTTTTAAAAGGGGGTTGAGGCGGGGTGAAAAAAGTGTTTCACAAATTGCAACTTGCAAATTGCAACTTTTCTACGCTGCCGTATTCTCAGCTAGAACCAATGCTTCTAGGGGAGAATGCATCCATAATATGTAATGTGATGAAGAAACATATAAAATCGAAGGGCACACAGAGGTTTAGTATCGGCCTATTGCAGACCATGAGCACTGTATTACGCACTGGTACAGACCATATCTATACTATGGCCATGGGCATGAGGCCTTAGACCTATATGCTCTTTCACTTCACACAAGAGCATATCAGCCCCAAGCCAGGACTTAAACTTACACGTTGCCTCATTTATTATATAAGTAAAACACTCAATACATCATATGTTTATAATTTTATTCATTTGTTATATCTACAGTATTAAAAATACACATTTCACAAAAAAAATAACACATTTTGGTTTTGCGTGAAAATAAAGGGTTATTCTCAGGATAATTGTGAAGTGCTAAAACATGGCAGATCCTATATCATATACATTCATTATATGTAAACTTTACCTGAGCTTATAACATGTACATCACATTTTACAAAGATCACATTTCAATCTGTTTTAAACTGTCATATTTTATGTGTGTATATATATATATATATATATATATATATATGTATATATATATATATATATATATATATATATGTCTGTATATATATATATGTATGTATATATATATCTAGATAGATATATATATATATATACATAGGGTCACAGTTTGTTCCAATCATTGATAGCGGAAAGTTGAACGCTTGTATTTCTTCTGTGCATTTCAGCAATGTTCTATATCACTGGCCATATTCTGCCTACCCATATAGCAGCATTATTAAAAGCAGAGTGGTAGGGTTACATATTTACACATTCATTTAATTTGCAATGTCAGCATATTTATGGGTTAGTAAGATATAAAAAGTTCACAATTTATTGGTGCACACTTCTCATATACAAATATTTATGTTTTAATATAAAGTATAAGAGGGTCGTTTCTATTTACAGCTTAGGCAATAGATTAGCTATATACACTACCCAGTGGTATCAGAATTTTTGTAATCAATGTAAAAAGTGCTCCAAAAGACACACAAGTATGCTCTCCGTTTGCAGTTTGTATGGTACCTTCGATGCCACAATTGTATTTCTCATAAATTCTGAGGTGTTACTCGGTACAGTATAAGCATTCATTATTCCTTCTATGCCAGTAACTGGCGAAGAAAAGTTGCAAATGCATCCAAAGTAGCACTTTGTGCCAAAAATTAGACTTATGAGGCATTTGCACCATACATGACACTTAACTGTGGGTGGGACTTATCTGAAAAGGCGTGGCCTTCTGCGTCCTGACAAATTTGCTATAATTTATGCCAGAAAGAAGCATAATTTATAGCACATATCTACTCCGGCTTGTAGCTGTAGTTCTGGTGCACGGACAGCTAGAGATGCGCCAAATTTATTAAGAAGCTTACTCCACCACTCTTTAGATTAACACTGGCAGATGTAATGCCAGTCTCAAGAAATTCCACCCATAGAGTCTTATGGTGCTCCATATTACATATTTGTAATATGTCTATGTGCTTAAAGGGATTGTTCTCGAGATAACAGCAGGGACCGCGCATGCGCGTTACAGGCAGTACAACAGAACAGCCCTTTCACGACACGTCACAAGTGACGTTTCATATACCCGGAAAACAATTGAAGATCAACACAGCGGCCAGAGAGTGACGTCACCCATCAAGTACCCCAGAGATCTGTAAACGGGGCCACTTTGGAAAATATAAGTATATTACTAATATATTTACATTTATAAATTACATGCATTAACACATAGTCATTTTATCTCGGACAACCACTTTAAGGCATTACCCTGCATTTCATAGATAGCAGCAAAAGATTTAACTGAATTATGTCAAAAGCCATGTACTGAAGTCTACAAATATATATATATATGCGTATTTATTTTTATATTTTTAAAACAACCAATCCTACTTAAAGAGTCTCTGTCACCAGTTTATCAATTCCCTATCTCCTGACTAATCTAATAGGCGCTATGATGCTGATAACTATTATTTTAAAAGTTATGAGCATTTTTATACATACGCTAAATTGGCTCATATAGTCAAACAGTAGGTTACATTCTATTTTTACTCTGGGCGGTGTAATGATTTCTGTATGATGCTGTCCAATCAGTGTCATATAGGTCTCCTCTTTACAGCCCAGCGTGATCTTAGCTTCAATCGCGAGATCATGCTGTGTTGTCCCTTCCGGCTGCAGTGCTGCTGCTTTGGATGAGAGTCCTCCACCACGGCTGAAGGCAATGTAGGGACCATCTTCTTGGGGTACCGCTGACATGCTGTGGTGAAGGACCTGCGGCCGGAAGTGACAACACAGCGTGATCTCACGATTGAAGCTGAGATCACGCTGGGCTGTGAAGAGGAAACCTGTATGATGAATGGACAGCGTCATACAGTTGCCTTTACTCTGCCCAGAGTGAAAATAAAATGTAACCTCTTATTTGGCTGTTAGAGCCAATTTAGCATATGTATAAAAATGCTCAGAACTTTTAAAATAATAAACGTTTTATTAAAACAAATCACACTGTAGTTATCAGCATCATAGCGCCAATTAGATTAGTCAGGAGATAGGGAATTGATCAACTGGTGACAGATCCTCTTTAAAAGTTTTCTGGTTTTATGTAAGTCATTCTTAATCAATGTATAAATAAAAAGTTTTACAACTAGATTTGCTGTTTCAATTCCTTACTATTTTCAAAATATTTGTTTGCTGTCAGTGAATGAGAACACTCTTGTTTACATTTAGTCTGCAAACCGGTACATATCTAGTCCTGCTCTTAGATGAGAAGTGAATACAATTGTATCCAGTCTAGGCAATACTCTGTGAGCTAAACAGCCTCCTCTTCAGACTGATACAGAGATAGCAGAGATTTGTGCAGATGCTGATGTATTCGGCTCACAGAGCATTGCCTAGACTGGATACATTTGTACATACCTAGTCCTGCGCTCAGCTCAGAAGTGGATACCATTGTATCCACTCTAGAAAATACTCTGTGAGCGAAACAGTAACGACTACAGACTGATACAGAGCCGAGAGATTTGTGCAGCTGCTGCTGATGTATTTGGCTCACGGAGCATTGCCTAGACTGGATATCATTGTACATACTTAGTCCATCTCTCAGCTGAGAAGTAACTACAATTGTATCCAGTCTATTTAATACTATATGAGCTAAAAATATAATCAACAGCTGCACAAATCTCTGATAGTTTACTACAATGTATCAGTCTGCAGTCCAGCTCAGAGAGCATTGCCTAGACTGGATACGATTGTATCCACTTTTCAGTTCTCGAAAATGTTGAGGAATTAAAACAGCAAATATAAAATAAATTTGCCGAACTTTTAATTTATACAGAGATTAAGCATAATTTACATAAAACTGGAAAACCGTTTTCATTATGCAATCTAGTATTACTAACCTATAACATATACATTCCCTTAATGGCTGTTTTTCAAGATTTATACCTTTGTTTTGCAATTTTCTACCACCAGGACCCATTCCTGGTTCTTGTTGAAAAAGGCATATCAAAAACTGCAATGTGCACCAGGCCTTAAGCTGCTTTCAAATGGTCATAATACGGCCACATTTTAGACTTCGTATTACAGTCGCATCCCATAGTCCATCGTGCTTTTGTTGGCCGTACTTTTATTTTATTTAGACTCCTGGTTGTTGTCTTTTATGGTCAAGAGGACTTTAACTGTAACTGACATAAGCTCAGTCAAATCTGTTTTGCTATTCATTCTAATATTATGGCCCACTGGATGAGACTGCATAATTCTTTAAAATTGACGTCATTGTCATGACGGCCATAGACATAAGTGTTTTTGCACAATATAACAAAACCAAATCATTTAAGTCTATGGTACCAAAGTGATCAGTCAAAATCTGTTATAATGTTTTATATTTTGACTGACCTATTTAATTGTCATTAGCAATAATTCACTACAAGGAACTTTATACATTTTGATCAAAAATGCTCAATCGTATTTATACCTTTACAATCTATCCTTTCTTTATAAGGTTTTTAAACTTTATAACTTTTTTAAAAAGATTTTGTAATGAAAATATATTGGATCCTTTATCAGCTTAAAAAGAATCGGTCATGAAGACAACTCCTTAAAATAAAAACATCTATTAGATGGGGACATTACTGGCGTAGGCACCTCATGGTTTAAGCAACAGAACTTAACTGCCTAAAGGAGACGTGGCTGCGACCACATGGTGTTTTTTGGCCAATCTGGCCAAA
The DNA here is from genome assembly GCF_050947455.1 of Rhinoderma darwinii. NCBI lineage: Eukaryota > Metazoa > Chordata > Amphibia > Anura > Rhinodermatidae > Rhinoderma > Rhinoderma darwinii. The sequence goes on along the minus strand of NC_134691.1, from coordinate 159,686,697 downwards.
AGGCGCATTCATTTACCTATAGCACCCCAAACGAGGATTTGGAGCAACAATCAACAGGTGCAATAGCAACAGAGACCTAACAAGTAAAAGTGGGCCCCATAGCAAAACATGGAACGGGGCTGACTCTTCTATTACCACCATCAGCAGCAAATGAGTTCAAGCAATTAACATTTTCATTTTGATTCTAGGTCCCTACTCTGGCCAATTTGTCTCTCTCGTCTTCCTTGTTTTCCCTTCTCCTGTACACTCAATTTCTTTCTTCACACAACATTTACTACTGTTCCATTTACCATTGTGGGTGGGGCACCCTCATCTGTTGGGCCCCATTGCAGCTGAAGTGTCTGCTACCCAAATAGTTATGCCCATGTTCCAGTAATCATAAAAGTAGGTCTATGGTAAATTGGTGCTCTCAAACAGTGGACATAGTTGAATTCGAGCCTGACCCATAACCTACAGTACATGCTGGGAAAGTTGACCACTGATAATGATATGTATTTGTCTTTTGTTTTTTTTCTGGAAATAATATTGTACACACTAAAAGCAAAACACAAGCATTGAAAACATGTTTCCCAGCAGAAAATATGAACAAAATGTGCTACAGCATATACTTTTTTTTTCATTGTTATTACAAGATACAGGAGACTAATGATATGTGTGAGATATTATATCCCAAAAATGTTACATCTTTAAGATGTGTATTTCTAAAGCTAGCAAAGTTAAGTCCACAATTTTAAAGAAGGCATTAACTTTACCATCAATACGTGCACAACTGTCCCCCGTGCTGGCAATGCCTATTTAATTTATTTCCTTTTGGTTATATAGCACCAATATATTCAACAGTGCTTTATAGTGATAGTCACCATTCACATCAATCCTTGTCCCCAATGGGCTCACAATCTAATTTCCTTATCTCAGACATGCAAACTAGGGTAAATTTTGAGAGTGTGGGAGGAAACTACAGAACCCAGGGGAAAGCCACACAAACATGGGGAGCACATACAAACTCCCTGCACGTGTTGTCCTTGGTCAGATTCGAACCAAGACAAAAGTGCTAGCCACAATTTTTAGTAATATAATAGACCTCATTTACACTTAACTAATTCCTCTACTTTTTATTTACATATTTTTTATATATTGTAAAAAATGTATGCGGTCCTAGGTGTTGATAAATCACATTCATTTCCATCAGTTCAAAATAGACATCAAAAGATTATTATATCCATTTAGATGTCACATTAAAAAAAAAAAGACCCCCGAATCCTCTCCCCCTATAAAAAAAACAAAACACAATTTTGTACCTAGACTGATATGCACTGACAGGTGTTAAAATATTAAGAAAAATAGAATTCAATTAAAGCGGGGGTAATCCCAATTTAGAAATATGGCATAGAATATGCCAGAAATGTGTGATAGATGCTCTTCCCAATTCTGGGCACCGCAGCTATCTCCGTAACGGGTCTTCACCCATGTGCACAGCTCTCTCCATTCATTTCTATGGGGGTTATGGAATCAGCCGAACACCACTCCATCCACTCTCCGCCTGGATGCGCAGCCAGCAGTTGCCTCACCGGGCAGGACAGGGTTTTGAGACCCTATTCTTGATATAGGTGCCGGTCCCAGAGGTGGGACCCATGTTTATCAGACATTTTTATGGCATATCCTGTGGCTATACCATAAATGTCTGAGTTGGCAATAAACCTTTAATGTCATGAATTTGGAACTGTTGCCATTGCCAAATACTCATACAGAATAGGAATATCACTTTCAGAAACCATTGTCAAATGCAGTGGCGGATTAAGAAGACCATGGGCCCTGGGCTGTTACCCAAACTTGGGCCCCCCTTCTCCACCACCACCCTGCCGCGCCGTAACTATTGCTAACACTACCTAAACACTAGTACACAAAGTAGGCACATTATGCACAAAGTACACACAGTACGCACATTATGCACAAAGTACGCACATTATGCACAAAGTACGCACATTATGCACAAAGTACACACAGTACACAAAGTACGCACATTATGCACAAAGTACGCACAGTACACAAAGTACCACATTATGCACAAAGTACACAAAGTAGGCACATTATGCACAAAGTACGCACAGTACACAAAGTACCACATTATGCACAAAGTACGCAAATTATGCACAAAGTACGCACATTATGCACAAAGTACGCACATTATGCACATTATGCACAAAGTACGCACATTATGCACAAAGTACACAAAGTAGGCACATTATGCACAAAGTACGCACATTATGCACAAAGTACACAAAGTACCACATTATGCACAAAGTACACAAAGTAGGCACATTATGCACAAAGTACGCACAGTACACAAAGTACCATATTATGCACAAAGTACGCACATTATGCACAAAGTAAGGACATTATGCACAAAGTACGCACATTATGCACAAAGTACACACATTATGCACAAAGTACACAAAGTATGCACATTATGCACAAAGTACGCACATTATGCACAAAGTACACAAAGTACGCACATTATGCACAAAGTAGGCACATTATGCACAAAGTACGCACATTATGCACAAAGTAGGCACATTATGCACAAAGTACGCACATTATGCACAAAGTACACAAAGTACGCACATTATGCACAAAGTAGGCACATTATGCACAAAGTACGCACATTATGCACAAAGTAGGCACATTATGCACAAAGTACGCACATTATGCACAAAGTACGCACATTATGCACAAAGTAGGCACATTATGCACAAAGTATGCACAGTACACAAAGTACCACATTATGCACAAAGTACGCACATTATGCACAAAGTACGCACATTATGCACAAAGTACGCACAAAGTACGCACATTATGCACAAAGTACGCACAAAGTACGCACATTATGCACAAAGTACGCACAGTACAAAGTACGCACATTATGCACAAAGTACGCACAGTACACAAAGTACACACATTATGCACAAAGTACACAAAGTAGGCACATTATACACAAAGTATGCATAGTACACAAAGTACACACGAGTATGCACATTATACACTAAGTAGGCACATTATACACGAGTATGCACATTATACACAAAGTACACCTTGTAAACACATGAATATGGACATTAAACATACATGAATATGGACATTAAACATACATGAATATGGACATTAAACATACATGAATATGGACATTAAACACACATGAATATGGATATTAAACACACATGCACTTACCTTTTATGTCTTCACTGCAGCTCTTCTCCTGCTCACAGCACAGAGCCCGCCGACAGTCTCCCCTCCCCCATGTCCCGACAGCTAGCAGCAGAGATGTTTAGAGCAGGGAAGGGGGGCTGGAGGGGGAGCTTCTAAAGCAGCACAGACCACGGCTGCTAAGTAGAAGCAAAGCTCCCCTCGCCTGACAGGTGCGGTCCTGGCACCGGGGCTCCCTCCGGTGCTAGCGACGCCACTGGGCATGAGGGGGTTCGGGCGGTCATAGGCTCCTTGGGCCCCCTGGCAGTCTTGGGCCCCGGGCGACCGCCCGAAACGCCCTAATGATAATCCGCCACTGGTCAAATGATACGTGACAAATCTAATTATTTCTCACTTTGCTTTTCATATAGTTTTGAGATCTACAACTTCTTACCTACATAAAATAGACAAATGTTGTTAATATTAATAATCAATATACATATTTAAAAATACCCTCTAAAAAGAATTAAAAAGCAAATTGTTCTGTCTTTTGTCAGTCAAACATGAACTGCAGTATTTCAGCTATTGTCCATAGTTCAGCATTTGTGCCATGAACTGATGTGTTTTTGTGTTAAATGGAAAGTCACCTACAGTTTCAAGATTAGGCATTTATTCCTGAAGTGGGACATGACGAATTGATCGATGATAATCTTCAGAGCTGCTAATAAGATCTGAAAATTCATATCCTCTCATAAAATGTCCTCCATTTTGTTCAGCATAGCCTATTAGCTGTCTTGCAAATACAGGCTCAACCTAGAAAATAAATAACACAATGAGACAATGACCCAATAATACTTGGGGGTAAACAGAGTTCCAAGAAGAACTTCATGCAATGGTCTTGAAATTTATACGATTTTGTCCTTGGAAACATCTGATTTAATGAGCTCTGAACAAACAAACAAACAAACAAACAAACAAACAAACAAACGTGTATATATATATATATATATATATATATATATATATATATATATATACACACACACACACACACACACACACGCATGAGGCCTACCTTTGTTGGTTAATGGCCTAACATTTAACAAGCAAAAAAAGTGCCAGTGGGCCCCTGCTAAGTCTCAAGGTGGACAATCTTGCCTTCTTACCCTTGGCACTATTATGTTACATTTTATATCAAATGAAACAATTTCCCAGGTATTGGAGATATACATTTTACAAAAAGCTATTAATCATTATTACATGTATTTAGCTACATCAGCATCATATATTACAAAGAAAATAGCACATGGTACTGAAAGAAAAACATCTCTTACATGAGCTGTAATTAATTTCCTTCCTCTTTGAGGGTCCGAAAATTCTTCCCCAAAACACAAAACGATCTGAAACCTTGGAACTGGACGTCCATGGTGAACAAATGCCTGTAACTCTGATAAATGCAAGAATATGTGTCAACAGAATACAGAGAAAATGATAAACCAATGTTTCAAATAATCCACTAATATCATTAGATGTACAGACTTCAATAAAAAAAAATTTCAACTGTAACATGTATACGTTATTCCAGTCATTTACAGAAAGATCTTCCAAAGTCTTCAAAGAGGACATGAAAAGAAAACCTTATTACTCACTAAATAGTATACTATATACTATGTTAAAATCTGCCAATGATCAATATAATAAGCACATTGGTATCATCCCAAGCCAACAACGGGAAAACTTCTAGGGAAGGTCACTCCTTTTATGCTTTCTCCAGCCCCTTCCTTTTGTCCCCTACTTATTTTTAATCTACTAAATGTTTGTTAGGAAGAAGTAGGGAGTATGACCGTAGGATTAGACTACACAGGCATAGATTTGCCAAGGAGCTATATACAAAACAATAAGACTTTTTTTTTAATGAAGACTTATTGCAAAGTTTCCCCTTTTTTAACTCTAAATGCATTGAAGAAATAAAAAGCATTGGTTGCAAAGGTGGACATAGCCGTTTAGTTGATGGACTATCCTACTCTGGATATCTTAGGAAATTATTAGTATTCTTTTTTATTTCTTAGCTTCATATAATATTGAAATTAAAGCATGGAATTCCGTTCTGCCATCTCTAAGGGCCCCTGTAATTTTAAAGTACATCTGCACGTATTATACATTATGTTGCCCAAGTAATAAAATCCCTATATGTTTACTGCTATATGGATGTAAATAAGTAAAATGTTCGTGTCATCTTTGAGATTTTAGTTAAGCACCAAAGTAGATGTATATTATATAAAGAACTTAGACCGCATATTCCAATTTACCTGTTAAAAATTGCTGAGTATCAAATAATTTGCAAGGTACATCTCGCTCTAGCTTATTGGGACGATCACTGTACATGGACAAAGGACCCTCCCAGTAAATTCTGCTCTGGCACAGTCTCTTCGCATATATTCCATCATGAGCCATCCAAATAAGTACACCCCGCTCCAAGTGACTTAGCAGCTTCTCAATGTTTTTCCGCAGACTACTATCCTCAGGATAAGGGAACAAAATTTGATCCATGCGACTTATTTCCACGCATTGTCCATGTGAAATCCTGCATCCTTCTGGACTAGATGTTGTTCTTTCATCAACCAGGATATCTCGGTAATAAAGGCTGATATGAAGCCGGCAATCTATAAAGTAATTGAAAGTCAAAAGGAATAATTCAACTTTTTGGACTATCCTATAATTTGTGATCCTATCAGAGCTGGTTCGTAATGGTGTGATGTAGTCTAAGTATGAGTAATGGAATTGGCTAAAGACGTGTGTGTCATGTGAAGTTGGATGACATGACTGAGTCCCTACTGTGTGCTACCTCCCAAGCCCACACACCATTATTTTAGTTCTCCATTATGATATATTTAGAGGCATTGGGTGAATATGGGAAGTAGGACAGAAGTCAGGCAATGTGAGGGCTAATTTATAATTTTAGAAAAAGCATAAAAAAACATAAAATATATATTAACCTTGCTTTGGTACACTGCACAAGAGAAATACAATATAATAGATAAGCATTGACCTATTGTGCTTACATTACAAATTCCAGCCTACATTTGTTGATTTGGGCAGCTTACCTGATAAAGTAATGGCTTCTCCAGATCGTAAGCTTGGTTCTATTGAAAGTCCAGTAGTTTGGGACTCTGATGGTGGGCAAGCATAAAAAGAGCCAGTTACTTGGTAACCTATTAAAAAAGGACAAAACATTTTTTTAATTGTATGTTATCCATTTGTATGATTTTTTAATCAACTCTACATTTACTTAAAAAGTTAACAGAAAGAAATATGCATAGCACTCTGCCTAAAGAGCACAACTTTCTCACACCAGTTTCTATTGCGCTGACATATTGTGGTTTACACAGAAAGACTACATGTACAATCCTCTGCCTGTAGCTCCTAGGATGTACCCATAGTGTATGACTCATATAAAATTTTTGCCCTTAAGAAAAAAACTTTATGACAAAATTCAAGGGATATTTGCACTAATTCATCAAAACAAGTTCAAAAAGTAGCAGTTACTTTTACCTTCTAGATGGATCACCAGTTTTATATTATAATCTGCTCTAAGGAAATGACAGTTGGACATTGATTGATATAGACAAGAGCTCTATTTTTCAGAAGGTACAACAGCAATTCAAAAAATAAATAAAAAAGTTTTGTTATGTGAACAATCACTAAAATGCCCTTTTGTTCTGAAAAGTTGTTTGGGCTGCTGATAAAAAAATTACTGGCATATTTAAAAGTTTTTATCATTTGAGAGCTGGACTGAAATATCAGGAGATTTAGCATTATTTCGTTTTCCATGTCATTGACAATAATCATTTTGCTTGTAACTAGGAAAATTGTGGCAACAAGTCCTTATAATAGACAATGTATCAACAAAAAAAAAAACAACCGGTGAATATGCGGTTTGTACAGAATTTTTTTTAAATAAAATGAAATATCTAACAAGTTATTAGATAAACAATTAGAATTAAAAGCACACTGACCTATACTGACGTCCCAAAAGTAACACAACCCTACAGGGATAGGCAGATTCAAGAACCTTCACCAGGGTATTCTTGTTTTCTACCTAATTTATCTGGACAATATATATGGTGACTAGTGTATATAATATTTCTGTATTCAAGGTAGCTCTCCTCTAGGAGGAAAAACTGTTTTAGCGCCATCTATAGGTAGCACCTGTAAGTCTATGTCTATGATACAGATATAAGCCAAACCAGAGATGTTCATCTGCAGACTGCACTGCAACCAGTGGCGTAACTACCGCCGTAGCAGCCGTAGCGGCTGCTAGCGGAGCCTCCGGCCATGGTGGGGGCCCGTGCCGGCGGGCGACACGGGCCCCCTCATGCCGCGGGCCCCGTAGCGACTCCACTGAACACGACTACGGCAGAGCAGGGAGGTATCTCCCCGCTCTGCCATTAAACAAAAGACATGTATCCCCTATCCACAGGATAGGAGATACATTTGTGATCGCTGGCATTGATAGGGAGAACGGGGGACTGAAAGTCCCCTGAAGTTCTCCATCACAAACCTCGGACTTCCGGGGTCTGTGTCGGCAGCTCCGTAAAAATGAATGGAGCGCCGGTCGCGCTTGTGCGCATGCGTGACCAGCGCTCCTTTCATTTTTATTGAGCTGCGCAGACTCCAGAAGTCAGAGGTTAATCATGGAGAACTTATGGGAACTTTCGGTCCCCCGTTCTCCCTATCGCTGCCAGCGATCACACATGTATCCCCTATCCTGTGGATACATGTCTTTTGTAGGACACACTGTAGGTCGCATGTTTTTGGGAGGGGAGACGCTGTATGGCGTTCCCTACAGGGGGGGGGGCTGTATGGCATTCCCTACAGGGGGGGGCTGTTTGGCATTCCCTACAGGGGGGCTGTATGGCGTTCCCTACAGAGGGGGGTGCTGTATGGCGTTCCCTACAAGGGGAGGGCTGTATGGCGTTCTCTACAGGGGGGGTATGTATGGCGTTATCTACAGGGGGGTCTGTATGGCGTTATCTACAGGGGGGCTGTATGGCGTTCTCTACAGGGGGATGTATGGCGTTCTCTACAGCCCCCTCTGTAGATAACGCCATACAGCCCCCCCTGTAGAGAACGCCATACAGCCCCCCTGTAGATAACGGCATACAGCCCCCCCTGTAGGGAACGCCATACAGCCCCCTCTGTAGATAACGCCATACAGACCCCCTGTAGATAACGCAATACAGACCCCCCTGTAGATAACACCATACAGACCCCCCTGTAGATAACGCCATACAGACCCCCCCTGTAGATAACGTCATACAGACCCCCCTGTAGATAACGCCATACAGACCCCCCTGTAGATAACGCCATACAGACCCCCCTGTAGATAATGCCATACAGACCCCCCCTGTAGATAACGCCATACAGCTCCCACTGTAGAGAATGCCATACAGCCCCTCTGTAGATAACGCCATACAGCCCTCGCTGTAGATAACGCCATACAGCCCCCCTGTAGATAACGCCATACAGCCCTCGCTGTAGATAACGCCATACAGCCCCTCTGTAGATAACGCCATACAGCCCCCACTGTAGAGAACGCCATACAGCCCCCTTTGTAGATAGCGCCATACAGCCCCCTCTGTAGATATCTACAAAGGGGGCTGTATGGCGTTATCTACAGGGGGATGTATGACGTTATCTACAGGGGGGACTGTATGGTGTTATCTACAGGGGGATGTATGGTGTCATCTACAGGGGGGGCTGTAAAAAAGGCACTATCTACAAGGGGGGGGGTTGTGTGACACCCAGGGGAGGGGGGGCCCAGTCAAAAGTTTGCTATGGGGCCCGGTCTTCCCTAGTTACGCCCCTGACTGCAACGGTGTAGTTGCTCTTCATCAGTACAGTCTGGTTGGCTGTGTGAGATGCCATGGGACTCTATGAGGGCCTATAAGCGGTTGGACATTGACTAACAGGGTAGCTACCTATTGGCGGTGAGGTGTTCCTCCATTTGGAGTTTACCTATTTTGCCTACTTTTTCCCATAGAGAACTTCCCTAAAGATGCCCTACCAGCTTGAACTTTCTAAAAAGAATTACAACCATGTTTATGTATTAAATTTAGAAATGACTAAGTTCTGAGTTTAAAACACGTATTACCTATGTTATTTTGGAGCACATTAAGACAATTTACAGCTTGACTCCAGATGCTTTTGCATAAAGTTTCTGTTTTATATTGGAAATAGGAAGTTGTGTTAAGACTGGAGAACTGGAAGTAGACATTTTAGATAGGCAGCCTGGCTAATCTCAATGTACGAATATCCATCCATACAATAGATCGCTTAGATGTGTGTCTGCGAGAGAGCACACTATAGATGTAAGAGGTAATGACCCAATGTTTAAATAAAGTTTTTTTGTCAAACATATTTTTACGAATTTTTAGTGATTTTTTAAAATGTACTATGCGTAGAAATCTCCTCCATAGAAGTCAATGGGTTCCCTCCTGTTCACAGGTGCTTATGGCTCATGTGGCTGCTGTAAAGCAGAGCTCTAAATGCTGTTAAAAGCAGCTTAGGCAAGATGGCCGCCCCACTAATCATGTACAAAAAATAGAATTTAAAAAAACTACAATAAAAAAATAAAAGCGGATTAAAAAAAAAGATTGTTTCACTATCTGGTTTTAATTAGGAAAATTAATATGAAGGTGATACATTATGAAGGTATATGAACAATAATGGTATTATGAACAATATGAAGGTGATACTGTTGAAAGGAAGTGGAAAAATCATACATACATAATACAAAATACAAAATCATACAATATTTCACAGAAAACCAAAGAAAATTAATCCAACCATACAGTTACCACATAATAGTGCAGTACAATTCCCAAGTAAAAGAACTAAGCAAACAAGAGCCCACATAATAGAAGCCATATAAAGTTTGTTCTATAAAACCATCCGTAACGCTTCTACAATAGTGGCATCCATAGTGGTTGTATACCAATACCAGATCTAATATAAAAGTCCTTTTTACAGTGTGCATGTTAAAGTGCCAGCATAGGGCATATCTTACTGTGCTTCAGTGAACCCGTAATATTACCAGCCATAGTGCCCTATAATAGTGCCTGCTATAGAACTCCTTTACAAGCATCACCCGCCCAGCAATTCTGTATTAACATTAGGAGCATTTCTATAGTCCCTTGTCCTCCAGGTTTAGAATTAATCCTCTGTGCACAACTACAGGTCCTGTTGTCCAGTTTATAACAGTCTGTATTGAATTGCTTTCGACTTCAAACTGTTGTAAACTAGATTAATTTTACGGTGGAGCACAAAGAGGGGAAACTAAGGACATCTGACTTTTACTAAGGGATCACTTGATTTCTGTTAAATATTATGAATGCCACAGGGATAATGCAATGCAATTAAAATATAATTTATATATTTATCCTATCTACCCACCGTAGTATTTAAAGGGGATGGCCCCTTTAAGAAAAAATATCAGCAGTGCATTTTTTGTTAAACTTACTATTTGACTTTATTTCCAGCTCAGCATCGTTTTCCAGGGGTCATAAGCCATGTCTCCTTGTTATGACTGCAGTATCTTCCTTATGGCCACGGCTCCTGTCCGTAATATAGCTGATGACGGAGGAGCATGTAACTAGACACGTCACTCTGCATTCTCCATTGTAAGGCTATGTTCACACGCTAAAGTAAAAACGGCTGTAAAATACGGGGCTGTTTTCAAAGGAAAACAGCCTCTGATTTTAAGCCATTTTTAAAGCATCAAACGTTTTTTGATGCTTTTTTGAAGCTATTTTTCTATTGACACAATGAAAAACGGCTCAAGAAGTGACATGCACTTCTTTTTATGGGGAGTTTTTTTTTTATGTGCCGTTTTTTCAAACGGCCACGTAAAAAAAATGCCCAGTCTGAACGAAACGCAGTTTTTAACATTGAAATCAATGGGCAGCTGTTTGGAGGCGTTCAGCTTCAGTTTTTTCTGGCGTTTTTCGAGGCATTTATGCCCCAAAAAAACGCTTTAAAACACTGCATGTGAACATAGCCTAACACAGTGGATCCTGGAAACGAGCACAGATGCTCTGTGTTACAATGGGGGATGCAGAGTGACGTGACTAGTCTCATGCTCCTTCATCCCTAGCCATCTTATGGATGGGAGCTACAGTAACAAGTAAAATAATGCTGTCATAACAAGGCCGCGTGACTTATGATCCCGGGAAAACGATGCTGAACTGGAAATAAAGTCAAATAGTATGTTTAACAAAAATACTGTTGATAATGCCAACCCCTATAACTAATCATTGAGGCCAGGATGCTCTATAGGCCATGTTTTAGCCGTGAGCATGAGGTATTTTAATCAAATTGACTGAATAGATAAAAACTAATGGACATGAAAGCATCATGTGAACAATATGATTTTATTTTATTTTTTTAAATAAGGTATGACGATGCAGATTTCCATAGAAACTGTTCTATAAATTTATATTATACATATTTCCTGTCCACCAGCTGCACAAGAATACAACACAACTTCATATATTAAGCTGTGGTTTGCCTATGTTTCAATGTTGCATTGATTGAATATGATGTGCAGTGATTCTGCTCTGCAGTATTACCACAATATGTAAAAATGCCACGACTGTCAAGTCTACAAGCTCCATCGACATAGCAAGATTAATATAGACTTCTGAAAAGCTAAAGACAGACACTAACTTGGTAAAATTAAGTCTATAAGCAATACAGTCAGCTTTATTAAAATATATATATATATATATATATATATATATATATATATATATATATATATATATATACAGTGAAGGAAATAAGTATTTGATCCCTTGCTGATTTTGTAAGTTTGCCCACTGTCAAAGACATGAACAGTCTAGAATTTGTTTAGGCTAGGTTAATTTTACCAGTGAGAGATAGATTATATAAAAAAAACAGAAAATCACATTGTCAAAATTATATATATTTATTTGCATTTTGCACAAAGAAATAAGTATTTGATCCCTTTGGCAAACAAGACTTAATACTTGGTGGCAAAACCCTTGTTGGCAAGCACAGCAGTCAGACGTTTTTTGTAGTTGATGATGAGGTTTGCACACATGTTAGATGGAATTTTGGCCCACTCCTCTTTGCAGATCATCTGTAAATCATTAAGATTTCGAGGCTGTCGCTTGGCAACTCGGATCTTCAGCTCCCTCCATAAGTTTTCGATGGGATTAAGGTCTGGAGACTGGCTAGGCCACTCCATGACCTTAATGTGCTTCTTTTTGAGCCACTCCTTGTTGCCTTGGCTGTATGTTTCGGGTCATTGTCGTGCTGGAAGACCCAGCCACGAGCCATTTTTAATGTCCTGGTGGAGGGAAGGAGGTTGTCACTCAGGATTTGACGGTACATGGCTCCATCCATTCTCCCATTGATGCGGTGAAGTAGTCCTGTGCCCTTAGCAGAGAAACACCCCCAAAACATAATGTTTCCACCTCCATGCTTGACAGTGGGGACGGTGTTCTTTGGGTCATAGGCAGCATTTCTCTTCCTCCAAACACGGCGAGTTGAGTTAATGCCAAAGAGCTCAATTTTAGTCTCATCTGACCACAGCACCTTCTCCCAATCACTCTCAGAATCATCCAGATGTTCATTTGCAAACTTCAGACGGGCCTGTACATGTGCCTTCTTGAGCAGGGGGACCTTGCGGGCAGTGCAGGATTTTAATCCATTACAGCCTAATGTGTTACCAATGGTTTTCTTGGTGACTGTGGTCCCAGCTGCCTTGAGATCATTAACAAGTTCCCCCCGTGTAGTTTTCGGCTGAGCTCTCACCTTCCTCAGGATCAAGGATACCCCAAGAGGTGAGACTTTGCATGAAGCCCCAGATCGATTTCGATTGACAGTCATTTTGTATGTCTTCCATTTTCTTACTATTGCACCAACAGTTGTCTCCTTCTCACCCAGCGTCTTACTTATGGTTCTGTAGCCCATTCCAGCCTTGTGCAGGTCTATGATCTTGTCCCTGACATCCTTAGAAAGCTCTTTGGTCTTGCCCATGTTGTAGAGGTTAGAGTCAGACTGATTAATTGAGTCTGTGGACGGGAGTCTTTTATACAGGTGACCATTTAAGACAGCTGTCTTTAATGCAGGCACCAACATGATTTTGAGCGTGTAACTGGTCTGGAGGAGGCTGAACTCTTAATGGTTGGTAGGGGATCAAATACTTATTTCTCTGTGCACAATGCAAATAAATATATATAATTTTGACAATGTGATTTTCTTTTTTTTTAATATATATAATCTATCTCTCACTGGTAAAATTAACCTAGCCTAAAAATTCTAGACTGTTCATCTCTTTGACAGTGGGCAAACTTACAAAATCAGCAAGGGATCAAATACTTATTTCCTTCACTGTATACATATATATATATATATATATATATATATACATACATACATATATATATATATATATATATATATATATATATATACACACATATATATATATAGATATATACACACACACACACACACACACACACACACACACACACACACACATATATAAATACATTTCTGTTGTCTGTTCTTTCGGCACAGCCAAATTACTGGACCAACCTGCACCAAATTTGGCACATAAGTAAATCGAAGGTTTTACACCGGGTTTCAGCTCTCTAGGGCCTACCGTCGTTGACATATTCGCAAAAAAATTGCAATTCAAAAGCAAATATGGCAGCAATGGCTTCGACATCAAGGCTCCTCCTCCATATGACATCAGATGACCCGTATTAGCCAATTTAAGCTCGCAGGTTCTTCGTTCTTAGCCTCACTAACATACACACAGTTTTACAGCAGGCTCCTATAACAACCCAGTCATTTTTGTTTTACCACTGGTTTCCATAACAATCCAGCCATCTTTCTTTACTCGCCGTGAACGGACTGTACCTATACTACACGGTACCTATACTGGATTTCAATATTCTCATAAATTGAACCCCTTTCAGACCAGTCATGCCTCCAAAAAGGAACCCTGCACTTGGACGAAAAACTCCTGCAGCAAAGCGCATGACTGTTGCACGAGCTGCATCAGTAGGAAACAACGTTTTTAACCATACACACAAACAACAAACAAATATACACGTGCGAAGCCGGGGAACTCTGCTAGTATACAATAAATAGTAAACTCATTTTTATTTTCTTCTGGTGTTTTTACCAAAATGTTTTAAGCACTTTGCCAGTTCACGCAACAGAAAACTGCCCCCAAGAAATCATCATGAAACCACAAGAAGTAATTTCCTGGTGAAATTTGTCTTTTATTCAAGTACAAAATTCTGAACTCTGAAGAAGTCATGCATTTCAATGTTCTATATATTTCCAATTGCACCAGAGTTTACTTATTAAATATTATGGTCAGTAATATTTACAGTGCGGATAGAATAGGATCCTGTGGTATCAAACACACTGATAGGATAAAGTACAAGTGGTCTTCTTGAAATCTTACTAACAGTTCAGATTCCATCAGCATGTTCTGATCAACATAAAGAATCACTAAGTAGAAGTATAGAACTGTTCTTACTGTTATCACAGGACGTGTTTTGCCATAGGTGACTACGTGCTGGAAAGGGGACATTTGCACACTGGTAAGGAAGATCGGGATGGGGTTGTTCATAGTCCCTCCAGCTACGTTCGTAGGGCATCATGAAGTGTGGCACCTGTTAAAAAGGAAGATCAATCATCTTAATGTATATGCTTTGTAGCATTAAAAAAAAATCAAGCAGCGTACAGGTAGGCCACAGGACATCATGTCATACAACACACCCTACATACTCTGTATTGTAGTATCTGTAAAGTATTTGCATATGTCTCATTATTTTGTTTTTATACTTTACTTAGTTATCTGGTGTAAAATGTACTGTCTGACGGTTCTCCCCCTGCTCGGAAGCGCTTTTTTTTTATATACCCTATCACAATGTGAAGATTCACTATCTGCTTTTCCAGGTTATTTTTATTTAATTTTTATCATTTGTCTTTTTCATCACATATATTCAATGTTTGATTTTGTTTATTATATTTGTTGTGTTTTTTTACAGTGTTTCGCCTCACATTAATGCTTTTCACTTATATTTTTCATTGTTTCATATGGCATATTCAATTACGTGTAAATTGTATCTTTAAACTAATTTATTAATTGTCAATTAATGCTTTTTAGATATTGTTCATCTTTGCACAAAGTTAATAATTGTCAATATTATTATGCTTTTTGGAAAGCCGATGTATCTGAGTACGGGCTCATAGACTTTCTATTGAGTCCGTACACCGATACATTTATTTCCGGGAAAAAGACAAACATAAACTAAGCAGCTAAGCGCTCACACGAACGCTTCAGCTGCTTCATTCTAGCGATTGATGGGGGTCTCCGTGCTCGGACCCCACCAATACAAACTTCTGACATGTCACTATGACATGTCAGAAGTTTGTAGAACGTTTAGCTACACTTTAAGAAAAAACACCAAAAAAAAAGGTCTAACATCGCTGTCAATTCCTGAAGGAATTTTGAGGCAGATTTTTTTTGCCTTACAAAAAACGTGTGTAAACATACCCTACGAGTGTAGTGCTTTTTTTTTAGCCATTTTCTCGAAACAATTTTTGGTAGGAGTGCCCTGAGGAAATTTTATTTTTCTAGTGCTGCCTCAAGTCCGAAAAGGTTGGAAAACTCTGTACTAGTCTACAGGATCCCGTCGTGGAGCACCTCAGTTCGTCGTGGGAACGGGGCCTAGGTGACTAAAATTTTTGTTTTTGTTTGGGGGCACTGTCTACAAGGGGGAGGTGCGGGGACTGTATGGCACGATCTACAAGGGGGAGGTGGGGGACTGTATGGCACTGTCTACAAGGGGGATGTGGGGGACTGTATGGCACTGTCTACAAGGGGGAGGCGGGGGGGGCTGTATGGAACGATCTACAAGAAGGAGGTGGGGGATTATGGCACTGTCTACAGGGAGGCTGTATGGCAAAATCTACTGGGGGGCACTAGATAGTGTGGGGGCCACTAAGCGGACATTATACTGTGTAGGGGTACTACAGGGGGCATAATACTGTGGGTACAATTAAAGGACAAAATACTGTGTCCTTGAAGGGGTTGTAATATATTATATTATTAAATATTATTATTATACTCTATTGGGGCACTAAAGCGGCATTCTAATTTTTTTATGGGTCATATTTTTTTAATGATCGGGGTGGAAAGATCATTTCGCACGGGGCGCCATCTATCCTAAGGCCGGCCCTGATTCAATACATTTATTTCTGTAATGGGGAAGTATGATAAAATATCTTCACATATTCCATTCAATAATTGAAGGTAGAAGGACAAAAATAATTGCTCCGGACCGGTGTCGGGCGCTGCTGAGTAGTGGGACAGAAGCTGTGAGTCCACAAGGTCGTCTTAAAAAAAAGCTTATTTTATTGGTGAATAAAATGGCACAACGCATTTCAATCCTGTACTGGGTTCTTCCTCCTCTGTCCAATAATTGACTGTCCTAGCATCCAACTTATTATTATTATTATTTTTAACTTGCCTTAGAGCGCATGTCCACATGTCCCAGGTGAGGACATTTCAGTCCGGTATGCAAGAGCAGCACACAGACGCCGTACATCACATGACACCTACGTCATGTGTAATCCTGGTGTGCCGGCCTCTGATGTAAGCGGATGCAGATTCCGAAGCGTTGCCGCACATACTAATACCACATGATGTCAACGTTAATGCAATGTACTGTAGTTATACATGTTTATTTTAGACTTTGGTCAGCACTTTATTAAACGGTTCATGGCCGCTTAGAAAGAGGATCAAACATTTAGGCCCCATGCACACGACCGTGTTTTTGGGGCCGCAATTCCCCCGAAAATCCACGGGAGAATTGCGGCCCCATTCTTTTCTATGGGGCCATGCACACGACCGTAGTTTTTGCGGTCCTTGCACAGCCCGGGAGCCCGGACCGTAGAAAGAACGGGCATGTCTTATTACGGCCGGTTCTGCGGTCCGGGCTCATTGAAAACAATGGCGGTGGCCATGTGCATGTCCCGCGATTTGCGGGCGGCCTGCGGTTGACAGTCCGCTGACAGTCCGCAGCCGGCTGACCCGAAAATCACGGCCGTGCACACGGCTACGGTCGTGTGCATGAGGCCTTAGAGTGCCATTCCCAGACAATGTCTTTCAGCCGAAACACACGATGGGTCCGATGTCATTTCCCATGGTCTTTCTAACATGGGTCTGTAAAATGTTGTTTATTTTCAGTTTAAAGGGGTTTTCCGATCCTAAAAATTAATGGCCTATTCTCAAGATAGGTCATAATAGCTGATTAGTCGAGGTCCGACTGCTGGGACCCCAGCTGATCAGCTGTTTCGAAGGGGCCACAGCAGTAGTACGAGCGCTGCTCCCCCTTCATTCCAGTCACTGCTCATACTGTGAATCGCCGACACAGCAGTAGCGGCGGTTCACAGTATTACAGTCGTCTCCCATTCACTTCAATGGGAGACGGCTGTAATACTGTGAACCGCCGCTACTGCTGTTACGTGACCTGTGGTTGCCGTCCTTTCTGTGTTGTGGGACTCATTTTTAATGTGTGTTTGTTTATATAAAGATATCATTTTTTATTTGGCTTCTTATGCACTCTTTTTTTTCTGATGTTGGTTTAGAAGTTATGCTTTTGACTGCAGCCTTTGATGGTCATTTGTTGACAAACAGTTCATAGGGCCTGTTCACATCAGTGTCAGGTTACGCTATTTTTTCCGTGAAAAAAACTGCAACTTTACGAAACTGAAACCAACTGTAACGGAAGCATATCCATTGAAAATCAGTGGTAATGCAAACGGAAGCTATAGCTCTGATGGAATGGATGAACGAAAAACCCAAACGGAACCCGGCGCTGATGTGAACAGGGCGATACACTTTTTTTTACTATTTTGGTAGTTACAGTATATGTATGTCTTCCACTATTATTGGTCTGAAAACTCTGTATATAGTTTTGCATGGAATGTCTTTTTAATAATTTTATAATGAAAAGTTCTGCAACTTTTTAGTAACCTGTGTATATGTTTCAATTCATAATCATTTTCAGGATCTCTGCTTGTTATCGGTGAATGTAAACATTCTTGTTTAAAATCAGAAGCTGAAAACCTGTCATGACCACTTCTGACAGTTGAGAAAATTGAAACATAAAGTATATTTCTAAGTTGCGGAAATTTTCATTCATCATTAGAGTTTCATTATACAGTGATGAAACTTAATTTACATAAAATGTACAGCTATGTATGTATATATACAGTATATATATATATATATATATATATATATATACATACAGTGTGGGCCATTTATATGGATACACCTAAATAAAATGGGAATGGTTGGTGATATTAACTTTCTGTTTGTGGCAGATTCGTATATGGGAGGGGGGAAACTTTTCAAGCTGGGTGTTGACCATGGCGGCCATTTTGAAGTCGGCCATTTTGTATCCAACTTTAGTTTTTTCAATGGGAAGAGGGTCATGTGACACATAAAACTTATCGAGAATTTCCCAAGAAAAACAATGGTGTGCTTGGTTTTAATGTTACTTTATTCTTTCATGAGTTATTTTACAAGCTTCTCTTTGTTTACAGCCATTGACATGTCGCAGAGGTTAACACGTGAGGAGCGGATAGAAATTGTGTTGATGTCTGGTGAACGCAGTACCCAGGTCATTGCAGCAGATTTCAATGCAAGACACCCTACGAGACCACCCATCTCCCATGCTACAGTTTGCAAACTGCTTGCCAAGTTTCGTGATACTGGTTCAGTGTTGGATTTGCCCAAATGTGGACGCATGAAAACTGTCACTAATGAAGAAACATCAGTGGCTGTCCTAGCTTCATTCAGCAAGAGCCCACAGCGTAGCACTCGCCGCATGTCACTGGAGAGTGGCATCAGTCGAACATTCCTTCAGTGGATATTAGCTACTCACAAATGGCACCCTTACAAACTCCAGCTGCTGCAGCATCTCAACGAGGATGACCCAGATCGGCGCACTGAATTTGCAGAATGGGCAAAACAAAAATTGGAACAGGACCCTCAGTTTACACAGAACATTTTGTTCAGTGATGAGGCAAACTTTTATGTGAATGGTGAAGTTAACAAACAAAACCACCGCTATTGGTCTGACACTAACCCACATTGGATAGATCCCTCCAAGACTGTTGGAACACAAAAATTGATGGTATGGTGTGGTATATGGGGTACAAAGATAGTGGGGCCATTCTTCATCAATGGAAACCTCAAGGCCACGGGATATCTGAAATTGCTACATGATGATGTGTTTCCCTCTTTATGCACTGAAGCTGGCACGTTCTCTGAGTTTTTTCAGCAAGATGGTGCACCATCACATTATGGGTGTCAGGTCCGAGCATTCCTAGATGAACAGTTTCCTGGAAAGTGGATTGGTCGTCGTGGGCCAGTTGAATGGCCCCCTAGGTCTCCCGATCTGACCCCCTTAGACTTTTATCTTTGGGGTCATCTGAAGGAAATTGTCTATGCTGTGAAGATACGAGATGTGCAGCAACTGAAACTACGGATACTGGAAGCCTGTGCTAGCATTTCTTCTGCGGTGTTGCTATCAGTGTGTGAAGAGTGGGAGAAGAGGGTTGCATTGACAATCCAACACAATGGGCAGCACTTTGAACACATTTTATAAGTGGTCAGAAACTTGTAAATAACTCATGAAAGAATAAAGTAACGTTAAAACAAAGCACACCATTGTTTTTCTTG